>NC_022009.1:123924928-123956740 GCF_000317375.1 Microtus ochrogaster | reverse complement strand
ATAACTATGACTGTGTAGATCCTGTTGGTGTGTACATAACTATGACTGTGTGACCCTGTTGGTGTGTACATAACTATGTCTGTGTAGATCCTGTCATGGTGCACACATAACTATGACTGTGTAGATCCTGTGATGGTGTGTACATAACTGTGTCTGTGTTTGCATCTTGCTTCATTTTCAAAAGATTTGAGTAGACACATGCATTATTAGCACAATAACCATTTCTAGTATTTCATGCCTGTTGCTATGCAGGAAGTTTGATTTAAACAGGACAAAACTTTGTCTCCCATAAAGTATTTGCCTTTGTATTGAGGTAAGTTAATGGTGTGTCTGAACCCTGAATTATGCATAGATAGTTTCAGACCCTATTAGTTTGTGGAGTCATTGAAGGATTCTTTTTCAGGGAAGACATCTCCCTACTTCATGAAACAAAAACTAGCTTTGCATTAAACAGGTAGAGAAATTGTATTGAAAGGTTTTATGTTTTAATGAAGAGCTGTTAAGAGCACTCAGAAATGCTCTAACCTTGAAGGTCTGCCAATATCTACTTTACATCAAGATTATTACTTGAGGGAAGAAAAAAAATTACCAGGTAGAAAGAAAAATTCCAGCTTTCAAACGGCCGATCTCTGCCATGTTGAAAATGGGGGATAGAGCCCTCTATAGTAGTAAGCCAAGCAAAGTAGGAGGTCCCCACTGCACATCTCCCCTTCTGATATCAAACAGGCTGGCCAATTATAATTTTAGTCCCTATTTGGCAAGGAGATCATTTTCTTCCTCTTCTCTTTAATTTTTTTATTCATGTTACATACCAACCGCCGTTCCTCTTCCTTCCCCGCCTCCCATTCCCCCCACCTCTCTTCCATCCCTCATCCACTCTTCAGAAAGGGTAAGTCAACAAAGCCTGGTATCAAGTTGGGGCAGGACCAAGCCCCTCTCCGCACTGCATCAAGACTGAGCAAGGTATCCCACCAAAGGGATCAGGCTCTAAAAAGCCAGTTCATGCTCCAGGGATAGATCCTCCTCCCATTGTCATGGAACCAATGGAAAGACCAAACCACACAAATGTCACCCACAGACAGAGGGCCTAGTTTGGTCCCATGCAGGCTCCTCAGCAGTTGGTCCAGAGTCCATGAGGTCTTATGAACTCAGGTCAGCTGTCTCTGTGGGTTTCCCCATCATGAGCTTGACTCCCCTTGCTCGTGCAATCCCTCCTCCCTCTCTTTGACAGGACTCCCTAAGATTGGCTGTGGATCTCTGCATCTGCTTCCATCAGTTACTGATGATAATTAGGATAGTCACCAATCTGAGTAGAGGAGAAGGCCAGTTCAGGCACCCTCTCCACTATTGCTAGGGTCTTAGCTGGGGTCATTCTTGTGGATTCCTGGGATTTTTTTCTAGTACCAGGTTTCCCCCTAACCCCATAATGGCTCCCCCTATCAAGATATCTCTTTCATTGCTCCCCCTCTCCATCCCCCCCAACTCACCCATCCCTTTTCCTCCTATTATTCCCCATCCCTTCCCCTCTACCCCCTGCCCCCAGTTTACTCAGGAGATCTCATCTACTTTTCCTTTCCTAGGGTGATCCATGCATCTCTTAGGGTCCTTCTTGTTACCTAGCATCTCTGGGGCTGTGAACTGTTGCCTGGTTATTCTTTTCTATGCATCTGATACCCACTTATGAGTGAGTTCGTGTCATGTTTGTCTTTCTGGGTTTGGGTTACCTCACTCAGAAAGATTTTTTTTTCTACTTACATTTGCCTGCTGTTCTCATGATGCCATTTTATTTCAGCTGAGTAATATTCCATTGTGTAAATCACCACATTTTCCTTATCCATTCTTCGGGGCATCTAGGCTGTTTCCAGGTTCTGGCTATTACAAATAATGCTGCTATGAATATAGTTGAAAAAGTGTCCTTGTGATGTGATTGAGCATCCTTTTAGCATATGCCCAAGAGTTGTATTGCTGGATCTTGAGGTAGATTGTTCCCAATGTCCTGAGAAACCACTATAATGATTTCCAAAGTGGCTGTACAAGTTTCCGTTCCCACCAGCAGTGGAGGAGTGTTCCCCTTGACCCCACATCCTCTCCAGCATAAGCTGTCATCAGTGATTTCAATCTTAGCTATTCTGACAGGTGTTATTTTGATTTGCATTTCCCTGATGACTAAGGATGTTGAGAAATTCCTTAAATGTCTTTTGACCATTTGAGATTTTTCTGTTGTGAATTCTCTGTTTAGATCTGCACCCTATTTTTAAATTGGATTATTTGGTATTTTGATGTCTAATTTCTTGAGTTGTTTATATATTTTGGAGATCAGCCTTCTGACAGATGTGGAGTTGGTGAAGATCTTTTCCCATTTTGTAGGCTGCTTTTTTGTCTTACTTACTGTGTCCTTTGCCTTACAGACGTTTTCAGTTTCAGGAGGTCCCATTATTAATTGTTGATCTCAGTGTCTGTGCTTCTGGTGTTATATTTAAGACGTGGTCTCCTGTGGCAATGTGTTTGAGGCTACTTATCGCTTTCTCTCCTATCAGTGTACTTGGATTTATGTTGAGGCCTTTGATCCAATTGAACTTGAGTTTTGTGCGTGGGATAGATATGGAAGTATTTGCATTTTTCTACATATGAACATCCATTTATGCCAGCACCATTTTTTGAAGATGCTTTCTTTTTCACATTGTACCAATTTGGGCTCTTTGACCAAAATTAGGTGTTTATAGATGTGTGGATTAATGTCAGGGTCTTCAATTCAATTCCATTGACCCACGCGCCTGTTTTTATGCCAGTACCAAGCCATTTTTGTTGTTGTTGTTGCTATAGTTCTATTTTAGAGCTTGAAGTCAAGGATGGTGGTACTCCTGGAAGTTCCACTATTATACAGGATTGTTTTAGCTATCCTGGGTTTTTTGTTTTTTCATATGAAACTGAGTATTGTTCTTTTGAGGTTTGTGAAGAACTGTGTTTGAATTTTGATGGGGATTGCATTGAATCTGTAGTTTGCTCTGGCAAGATTGTCATTTTTTACCATGTCGATCCTACCTATCCAAGAGCATGAGAGATCTTTCCATTTTCTGATATGTTCTTCAAAGACTTACATTTCTTGTCATACAGGACTTGTTTTCACTTGTTTGGTTAGAGTTATTCCAAGATAGTTTATATAATTTGTGACTATTTGGAAAGGGTGTTTTTCTCTGATTCCTTTCTCATTCCATTTTTCATTTGTATGTAGGAGGGGCTACTGATATTTTTGAGTTAATCTTGTATAATGCCACATTACTGAAGGTGTAATCAGCTGTAGGAGTTTCCTGGCAGAATTTTGGGGGGTCACTTATGTAAGCTATCATATCATCTGTAAATAACAAAAGTTTTACTTATTCCTTTCCAAATTGTATCCCCTTGATCTCCCTTTGTTGTCTTATTGTTTTAGCTAGAACTTTGAATACTTTGTTGAATAGATATGGAGAGAGTGGACAGCCTTGTCTTGTTTCTGATTTTAGTGGAATCACTTTGAGTTTCTCTCCAGTTAATTTGATACTGGCTGTCAGTTTGTTGCATATTGCTTTCATTATGGTAAGGAATGTTCCTTGTATCCCTGTTCTCTCCAACACCTTTATCATGAAGGGGTGTTGGATGTAGATCATTTTCTTTGCTTTACATATTTATAATAACTTGCTCTAAATTCTGCAACTCCTATAAACCACAGAGCACACTCTCTTTTGACAAATAGCAGTTTCATAATTTCTCTCTCTCTTTGTACATGTGTGGTTTGTATAAGGCAGGGTCTTATAAAGTCCACAGTATTCTCAAACTTGTTATGTAGTAGACTCTTGCCTTGAACTCCTAGACTCTTGGCCTCTAGTTCTGCAGTATTGGGATTAAAGGCATGCACCTTACCCCTGGCTCGGAAAGAATTCTCTGTCCTCTTAAGTACATGCCCTGAGTTATGCTTGAAGAAAATAATTGTAAAAATAAGGACGCCACTAGAGTATAAAGAACATACATAAAGAATAGTGTCTTAGCTTGAACTGCAGACATTTCTCGGCTCATTTTTTTCTCTTGCACAGCATCTGTAAACTCCTACACAAGCCTCAAGAAACCCAGCTCCCACTTGAACCTGTTTACCTAGCGACATACTCCTCCAGAGTAGGGCCAGACTGCTAAGCACTGCTCATGCGGGAGGCTATCTTATCGGCTAGAGTGCTGTGCTCACGCGCAGTCTCCAAAGCCTTTGTCTTTAGACTCCGCTGATTCCTGATACGACTTGCAAGTACACTTTCCCACTGCCTACCTTCAGCACTGTTCCCCACATCTGCATTTCACTCAGCTTTCTTTGTCAGGCTGCATTCTTCTTGGGATCCCCAGTCTTATTTGATCTTTACAAATTTCTACCTCATAAGGTCCACTGTCTGCACCATACAGTCGTATGGGACTTGACAAAGGAATGTTTTGTATTCATGAGTACAGTCTAAGACAGATAAATTTCACTGATCTTAAAAAATACCCAACTTATTCCATCTGTTTATTTCTCCTCTTCCCTCTGAAGTATTGGCGACCACTCAGTGTTTCAGTGAATAGGTTCATGTTTCTGCATATTCCATATAATTAGAACCATACAATATGCAGCCCTTCACCAGGGTTTCTTCATGTCTTTCCATGTCTTGGAAGCTTATTTTTCACTGAATAGTTGCATTTCATTGCATGGATTTATCAGTTGGCCAATTTATTCGGAGGTTAAAAAGCACCTGGGTTGCTTTCAGTTGGATGGCTATGGATAAAGCTGATATATATATACATATATATATATATATGTGTGTGTGTGTGTGTGTGTATCCATGTATCTATCTATGTAATTATGTATGTATGTATGTATGTATGTATGTATGTATGTATCTATCTATCTATCTATCTATCTATCTATCTATCTATCTATCTATCTATCTATCTAACAAACACACACACATGCACACATGCACACACAAACACTTACATCAGAGTCTTTAGTGAATGCAGGTTTAAAACTCGACCATGTAAACACCCAGTGTTTTTGCTCATGTGGCAAAACCATTACCAGCCTTTGTGGGAGATCACCAAATAGCTCCAAAGACGACTTTCAATTTTGCCTTCACAGCAATGAGAGATCTTACTTCTCAGCAGCATCGAACACTGTCTGTTTTTGGTACTTAGCCCCCCCCCCTTTTTTTAAATGTTTTTATGGTTTATTTAACTTTACTTTATGTGCATTGGTGTGAAGGTGTCAGATCCCCTGCAACTGGATCTTTAGACAGTTGTGAGCTGCCATGTGGGTGCTGGGAATTGAACCCAGGTCCTCTGGAAGAGCACTCAGTGCTCTTAACCACTGAGCCATCTCTCCAGCCCCCTACTTCGGCCCTTTTAATAGCTGGCATTTGTATATTATTATCCTCCCACCTTGCGGTCCCCTGTGACACGTGATGATTAGGGTGAGGAGTGTCTTTGCGTATGCTCCCTTGCTATCTTCGCATCTGATAGGGCATCCTTCAATATAACTTGTTACATTTTAAAATAATGCTTTTCAAGAAACATTTTAAAAATTGTGTGTGTGCGCATGTGTGCATGCATGTGCCTGCATGAGCTTATGTGCACCACGGGCATGCAGGAGCCCAAAGAGGCCTGAAGAAGCCACTAGATTCCATGGAACTGGTTAAAGGCAGTTGTCAGCCACCTGATTTGAGTAGTAGGAACCAGACTCTGTAGGAGCGGTCATCTCCTAGCCCCAAATTAGTTACTTTTAATAGTTGAATTTTAAATCTAGTTTGGATTCAAGTTCATTCAAGTATGTGTTACTGTAAATATTTTCTCTTAGTCTGAGACCTGCTTATTGTTTGGTTTTCATTTTCTTTACAGTATCTTTCACAGGATAGCTTTAAATTTCCATAAATTAAAATTTACCGATATTTTCATTCAGGTTTTTTGACATCAGGCCTAAGAATTTGCCACCAAATCCAATTGCACTGAAATATTTTTCCTATATTGTCTTATAAAAGTCTTGTATTTTATATTTAAGTATATATATTTTGATTTTTGTGGAAATTATTGGTTTTGCATCCAGATTAACTAATTTTGCATAAGGAAGTTGAGTTGATCCACCACCATTTATTGAAATTCTAGATCTCCTCCTTTGAAACATCTGCCCTTTGACTTGGGTGACTCTGTTTGTGTGGTTTTGTTAGGGGGCCGTCCATCCTCACCAGTAATTGTGTGTTTATTCTTTTCGGGAGCACCATCCTGCTGATGACTAAACTTTATAGCCAGTCTTGAAGTTGTGCAGAGCCCACCCTTTCACCCCATTCTCCTTCAGTGCTGGACTTGTTATTCGGGGGCCTTGACCTTTTTATATAAACTGTGGAATATTTTTGTACAATATGCAGAAGAGCTTGCTGGGATTTTGATTGGGTTTTTATTGACCCTACAGGTCAAACTGGGAAGACTTAGCATCGCGACAATACGTAATTTGAACATGAGGCATCTGCCCCTCATTTTAGAGCTGTTTGGTCGTCTGCATAGAGATCCTGCAGATTTTCTCAGATATGTGCCCAGGTTTTCTCACTGCTTCTGTGAGCAGTGGACCTCACCTGGGATCACCCTATTCACCTGCCTCTGGGATTTTAAGTGGTGTCTTCAATTCTCTGACTGGTTCAATTGTTTTTGATGCTGAGTTTGCTCATGTGGTTCTTTTGGTTGTCGTTATGAGGTGGGAGTGATGGCTCCCACAGTTCTTATGTGTTGGAGTAGTAACTGGCTGTCTATTCTGACTTACTTGCAGAACACGAGGAAAGTGAGGCTTACTATGAGCACACGAATGGCTAGAGCCTTCCAACTCCTGAGCAAGCCAGTGGTCTTCCCCTTCACCACCCTGCTGCCAGGTCCAATGAGTACCACTCACAAAATGAGCCCAGGGAACTGTTCTCCAAACCAGCACGGCAGAGTAGCAGGGTGTGGCGAGCCGGGACACATGTCCACGTGTATCGCTTCTAAAAAGACAATACAATAGGGCTGGAGGGATGGCTCAGTGGTTAAGAACATTGCCTGCTCCTCCAAAGGTCCTGAGTTCAATTCCCAGCAACCACATGGTGGCTCACAACCATCTGTAAAGAGGTCTGGCGCCCTCTTCTGGCCTTCAGGCATACAGACAGAATATTGTATACATAATAAATAAATAAATAAATATTAAAAAAAGACAATACAATAAAATGCCCTAATGAAAAAGGTATATTAGTGGCCAGTGAGTCACTGCAGTTTCCAGAAGTGTGCAGAGAAGAATCCTCCCATCCGCAGACGGCTTTAGTCATGCATGTTTATGTATGCGTGAACGTCAGATAGAAGCACCATCTGCTGTGCACACTCAGAGTCAACTAAGGGTTCTGAACCATCCAGTCTCCACACTAGAAATCCTTGAAGAATTGTGTGTCTGAGCTATAGAGAAGGCAACCACGGCTCAGGGATATTTAAGGAGCTTGCTCTTGATGTGAGAGCGAATGAGCAGCAAGGGAGGCCTTTTATTTACAACTAATTACGATACAGTTTTGGTCACTATGTTTAAACTCTAGGAGCTACATTGTACAAATAGGTATTAAAACATAAGTACCACATCACGTAACTGGACTAATGTTCAAAAGGCTCTTATCATGGCTATAATAGTAACTCAGGAAGTTTATATTATTATTAAAATGATTATAGTATTTATTATAATGTGATAGTACAGTAATTATAATTGCATATGCTCTGTATTGATATACTACTAATATATTGGTGGTAATTACAGCAGCAAATCATGGCAATAAACTTTACTATACGGCTCTTTATCATATTACAGTGTAGATTATATGACCCTTTGTTGTATTATATTATAGGTATTACAGCCCCCTGTTATATTGTGTTGCAGAAAACAGCTAGAAACTCCAGAAATCTTATGAGTTCAAGGCTCTCAGCAGCCTTGGCAGATATCACATGATCTCAGGTGTTCATGGTAAATATTCAGAAGCTAGGCCCTCTCTGGGTCATTATTTAGGATACCAAACTGTAGCCTTAAGATATTAACTTGAGTAATACACTCAGTCCTGGGTTTCCCAACATAGTTCATTTAATACATAATTTAACAACAACAACAACAAAAACAAAACAAAAAACCCAGAGCGTCACAATAAGCTGTGGGAGCCTTATGAAGCATGTCCAGCTTCAGTGGTGGCAGATGTCACTAGTGTCTTGACAACCTACAGGAGCTGGCCTTCATGGTGGAAGTTTACGAACATCCTGGCTTCTTCCCACTGGACACAAGGAGCAGCCCCTCCTCCTCCACACTGTCCCCTTAGACAGGTCTTGACAATTAGAAGCCTTTCCAGACGTTGCCAGGAGCCTCTTCAGAGCAAAAGTGTCCTTGGCTAGGAAACACTGATCTAAGCCAGCGCAGCCCTAGTCCACAGTGGCCACAGAAGAGGAGTGTGGCAGCCAGAGGACTGTCTAGCTGATGTGCCCAGGGCACTCACGTTGTAGGAGTGGTCCTGCCTCTGTCTCCACTGCACCAACATCACCTGCACGGCAATCAGGGCAGAGAAGGAGATCAAGGTCATCTGCAGGTGCATGGCTTTATGGCCCAGTGCATGGAAAGCATCTTCTTCTGACTCAGGTTGCGACCAACAAACAGGCCGTGAAAAAAACCCTTGTCTTTGCCTGCCTGGCAAAACATCACCAGCACCCTGGCTCAGAGAGAAACGAGGATTTCAAGTGCAGGTGGTCATAAGCTTTGACCAGAATCTTTCTTGGTCTCCTCCTTTCCCTCGGGAGTGGGGGGAGGAGCAGCAAAACTAACACCCCCGCTCCCAGTCCTCTGCTTTCATGTGTGACTCTGACCTCTGTCTTGTCTTTTCATTTAAGAGACCAACGAGGTAGAGAAGACTTAGGGTCCAGTTGGTTCCAGATAAACCACTTCATTGTCTCATAATTCTGAGAATGTCATCTGTCTCTTTTGCAACTATATATATATATATATATATATATATATATATATATATATATATATTATAAAAGAACTGATAAGTTGATTTTAATTTCTCCTATTTTCAAGCAAAAAGCTTCCTTGCAGATAGATGGCACCTGTGCCAAAGACAGTGATCTTGCCTGACCAGGAACTGATAGCTATAGAGTGGGCTGCCCAAACTGTTATATTAATACAGATGTTATAGGGACCAGGCCTAAGCATTTTCTCGAACAGGACAGATGATAAATGGACTTCGGTTTTAGTTGGACACTCCTTTGCCTTTGCACCGTGACAGATAACATTACTAAAGTAGCATGCCATCTGGGGAGTGACCCGAGGAGACTCTAGAGAAAGTACTCTTGACCTTGGCTGTGAATTAGGATTATTAGGAAGTTTTCGGAAGTCCTGGTGTCCCAACTGCATCCCAGATTGATTAAGTGACAAATGACGGACACTGAGAGCTGAATCGCACACAGAAAGCCCAACCCCTACTTCTCTGGCCTGCCAGGATCCCTGCATCTGAGATGTGACCCCATCACCTCCACTCATAGTCCAGACTTGACAACACTTTGATCTCGGCACCTCAGCCTCTACAGATACCAGGGAATCTGTGTTTGCATCTTCAACCATCCCATCTGTGTTATTTTATTAAGGCAGCCCTAGCAAAATAATGCAGATTTCCAGAAAACAAATTTATTTTTAAAACATTTAATTATGATACGTTTCCTTTTAATGGCTACACAAAATGAACTGCATTTTAATAGGATACAGTGTGACATTTACATACATGTATAGGCTGTATAGTGTTTATTGGAATACAGTATATTTACATACATGTATAGGCTACATAATGGCTAAAGTGTCGATAATTTAAAAAATCCTCTCATGATTTTCAGGGTTGTTAAGACTGGGGAACCACTGGTTCAAAGGGACGAGGGAGAGACAGAGAGACAGTGTGGTAGTGGGGGGAGAGAGAGGGAGAGGAGAAGAAGAGAGGGAGGAAGGAGGAAGGGAAGAGAGGAAGGAGAGGGAGAGAAAAAAGGAGTGGGAGAGAGAGGGAGAGAGAGAAAAAGAGAGAGAGAGAGAGAGAGAGGCAGACAGACAGTCAGACCTAAAGTCAAATCAATGATGGGAGAGAAAATGGAAATATAAAACAGCATGATCTCAATTGCAGTGGGGACACAGAATCTTCCGAAGGCGCTTCTCCACCTCTGGCTGGTTACCATGCTCAGTTAGCTAGTAGCTAGCATTGTGGTCAGAAGCCTGAGACCTTCTAAAGATTCTGGAGGGGTGTGCCAGCCATTTGGGGGTCTCTCCTTTCCAGCAATCCTGCAGAGCCTGGAAGTATCCAGCACTTCAGGAAAGGGCTCCATCCAAACCCCAGGGGTGCCCCCTGCTGGATAAGGCATAGAACTGAGCGTTCTGAGATGATCAAGCCTTGTGGAGTGGAGCTTGGAGATAGACTTAGGACATCAGTCCTGGGAGGGACACAGGTGGAAGGACACCCTTCACATATCAAAAGAAGAAGCTGGAGTCGTGTCAGGGAAGTAAAGTGAGTAAGGTTACATGGATCTGTTGGAAGCTGCTCCCAGAAGATGAGATCGATTTCTACAAGTTTTTAAGAGATACACACGCTCCCTAGAAGAAATGGAAGCAGAGAAAGAGAAATGACGAGTCTAAGAACGTATGTCTTTTACAGACCTAAATCCTAAATGAGCATTAATAGTCTGTGAAATGAATGGCTTTTTCACATGGGCCATGTGGGAAGGACATGGGACACACACAGATTCATCATCAATCTAAAATGGAACTTCTATAGATAGAAGACAAATTCTGCCTTATGCTAGTAATCTGTGTGTGTGTTTACACCTATGTACACACCCCACCACATGCCCCCATATATATGTAATGAAAATGCATCTCAGGTGGGCCAACCTATCTGGAAATATTTTGAAAAGCACAAATTAGCATACATATGTAAGAAGTATTTCCTATTTTGAATAGGAATACATTCATAATTGATTACTATAATGCAACAAGGAAGGGGCTTTTCATTTTTATTTCTTTCATGTGGTGCTCACAGTACCCAACAGCCCCACTCTGGGTCCCAGAACACAGAAGAAACAGTGAGTAAAGAAAACCAGATGTGTCTTGTGCCTACAATAAACGAGAGCTTCTTAGTGCCACAGTTTTAGGAACACACAAATCTAACTTAGTGGTACTGCTGGGTCACATGGGAGAAGACACATAAAATCCACACTCTTTGGGTCTAGAGTATCCGTGTCACATACATGCAGGCTATATTTCTCTCACTTTATCCCAGGACATTCACAAGTACAGCGCTGACTTCATCCAATCTCTCAAGCTGTTCAGAGGAGAATCTTATTGTTAATAAAAGCAGCCATAAAAATACTAATAACTTACTTCCATGCTTCATCTTTGGAAAGCTTGGAGAGCTGGAAAACATAAAAGGACACTTATTAAAATTTCTTTATTTTCTCAACATGTATTTTAAAACATTACATGAGACACCCAAACTAGGAAAAACAGTAACGGTCTCTAGTACTGGAATCAGTTAGGATGAAAGCAGTTATAAAACAATTTGCTTACAGAAAACAAAAAACACAACAAGACACCAGCAATCAGGTCACTATTAATAAATATTTGATTCTTCTCCTAGGTCGGAAAACCAGATGTGTCTCCAATTCCTGTACTTTTGTTTTGGCAAATCAGTCAAGATCGTAGGGAACGGCCTCTTGTAGGCAAGCACCCCTTTAGCTCCAGGGATATGGCTTGTAAATCCAGCACTCCTAAAAACCATCTGGCTGATGGTGCTGGAAGGATGACAGCAAGCAAACACCATCTCTACGTTCAAGGCTTTAGAGTCAGAGCTAACTAGAAGTTGAGTTTATTTGGGGTTTTTGCTGTGCCTTCTAGGTAAAAGGCATTACTGTGCAGTCTATTTCCTTGCAGTTGAATTGGAGAGCACAGACATTCCCAGAACAGAATCCACCAAAGACTGCCTCCAGTCAGCTAAAACCTTTACCACCACCAGCAGAAAAACTGTCTTACAACAGCTTATTTCCCAGACCAGCTGTGTTAGAAGACACCATTCAAAAGCTGAGATTCCTGAAGACAGCAGAGAAGAGAAGGCAAATAGAACATGCGTTATACAGTATGACCCACACATTCTTTTCACTTTCTTCAAATGGTGCCCGCAATTCTGACATTGCTGAAACTAGGATTTCCAACTCAAATGGACTCTCTATGAATGTGTGCTTCTGTGAGAGACATGAGGTGCTCCCTTAGACGAAAGAGCGAGGCTCTCCATGACCGTGTTCAGTTTCTTAGACAGGCTCATGTAACAATTTTCCGGATGATGTCAGGAAACAGGTGGTTAGTGCAGCACTCGATACTGACATCTATACCATGGCTTCCACAGGTGGGGCCTTGAAGGAGGTCACAGCAGCTGGGCTCAGGTGCCAAGTTCTAGGAACGTAGAAATTCTCAATAGCGTGCCTATGTGTGGGATAATATGAGGAGTATTGGAATTAGTTCTTCTTTGAAAATCTTGTAGAATTTTGTGCTGAAACCATCTGGTCCTGGGCTTTTTTTGTTTGTTTGGGAGGCTTTTAATAACTATTTCTTTTGCAGTTATAGGTCTATTTAATTTGCTTATCTGGCCTTGAGTTAATTTTGGTAAGTGATATTTATCCAGAAAATTATTCATTTCCTTTAGGTTTTCCAATTTTGTGGAGTACAGGTTTTTGAAATATGACCTAATAATTCTCTGGATTTTTTCTGTATCTGTTGTTATATCTCCCTTTTCATTTCTGATTTTGTTAATTTGGATATTCTCTCTCTGCCTTTTGGTTAGTTTGGATAAAAGTTTATCTATTTTGTTGATTTTCTTGAAAAACCAACTCTTTGTCTCATGGATTCTTTGTATTGTTTTCTTTGTTTCTATTTTGTTGATTTCTGCTCTCAATTTGATTATTTTCTCCCATCTAGTCCTCCTGGGTGAGTTTGCTTCTTTTTGTTCTAGAGTTTTCAGGTGTTCTGTTAACTCAGTGTGATGATTTTCCAGCTTATTTATGTAGGCATTTAATGCTATGAACTTTCTTCTTAACACCGCTTTCATTGTGTCCCATAATTGGGTATGTTGTGTAGTCACATCCATTGAATTTTAGGAAGTCTTTAATTTCTTCATTTCTTTCTTGATACATTGATGATTCAGATTAGTATTGTTTAATTTCCATGTGTTTGTGGACTTTCTGAAATTAGTGTTGCTTTTGAATTCTAATTTTAAATCATGATGATCTGATAAGATACATAGGATTATTCCAATTGTTCTTGTATCTGTTGAGGTATACTTTGTTACCTAGTATGTGGTAAATTTTTGAGAAGTTTCCAAGAGGTGCTGAGATGGTATGTCCTTTTAGGTTTGGATGGCTATTCTATAGATGTCGGTACCTGTTAGTACACTTATTTCTCTGTTAATTTTCTGTCTGACAGACCTGTCCAGTGGTGGGACTGGGGTGTTGAAGTCTCCCACGCTTAGTGTGTGGGGTTTGACTGTGATTTAAGCTTTAGTAGTGTTTCTTTTACACATGAGGATGCCCTTGTATTTGAGACATAGATGTTCAGTATTAAGATTTCCTCTTGATGGATTTTTCCTGTGACTAATATGAAATGTCCTTCTTTGTCTCTTTTGATTTTACTTTGAAGTCTATTTTGTTAGATATTAGGATAGCTACACCAGCTTGTTTCTTAGGTCCATTTGATTGAAAATTTTTTCCCAGCCGTTTACTCTGAGGTGATGTCTGTCTTTGAGGTTGAGGTGTGTTTCTTGTATGCAGCAGAAGGATGGATTCTGTTTTTGTATCCAATCTGTTAGTCTGTGTCTTTTTACAGGGGAGTTGATTCCATTTATATTAAGGGATATTAATAACCAGTGATTGCTATCTCCTGTTAATTTAGTTTTCATTGCCGGTGATGTTATTGTGTGTGTGTGTTTTTCCTTCTTTGATATATGCTGCTGTGAGATCATCTATTGTCTGTATTTTTGTGGATATAGCCAACTTCCTTGGGTTGGAGATTTTCTTCTAGTACTTTGTGTAGGGCTGGGTTTGTGGCTAGGTATTGGTTATATCTGGTTTTATCATGGGATATCTTGTTTTGTCCTTCTATGCTGATTGAAAGTTTTGCTGGGTATAGTAGTCTGAGCTTGCATCGTGGTCTCTTAATGTCTGCATAACGGTTGACCAGGACATTTTGGCTTTCATTGTCTCCATTGAGAAGTCAGGTGTAATTCTGATAGGTCTGCCTTTATATGTTACTTTGCCTTTTTCCTTTGCAGCTCTTAATATTCTTTCTTTATTCTGTATGTTTAGTGTTATAATTATTACATAGCTAGGGAGATTTTTTTGATCCAGTCTATTTGGTGTTTTGTAAGCTTCTTGTATCTTCATTTGTATATCTTTCTTTAGATTGGGAAAGTTTTCTTCTATGATTTTGTTGAATATATTTTCTGTACTTTTGAGTTGGAATTCTTCTTTTATCCCTATTATTCTTAGGTTTGGTCTTTTAATGGTGTCCCATATTTCCTGGGTTTTTGTGTTAAGCTTTTGTTAGATTTAATGTTTTCTTTGAACAACGAGTCTATTTCTTCTATTGTATTTTCAGCACTGAAGAGTCTCTCTTCCATCCCTTGTATTCTGCTGTTTATGCTTGCATTTGTGGTTCCTGATCGTTATCTCCTAACTTGGTTTGTGTTTTTTTTATTGTCTCTATTTCAGACTTAAATAATTTCTTTCATCTGTTTGGTTACTTTTTCTTGATTTTTCTTTATGGGATTTGTTGATTTCTTCCAATTTTTGTTTGTTTTTTCCTCCATTTCTATTAGGAAATTTTTCATTTCCTCTTTAAGAGCCTTGCACATTCTCCTAAAACTATTTTTTAGGTCATTTTCTTCTGCTTCATCTGTATTTGGGTGTTTAAGTCTTGCTGTTGTAGGGTCACTAGTTTTTGTTGGTGTCGTTATGATCTTTGTGGTGTTGAGTGTGTTTTTACCTTGTCTACCCATCTTTTCCTCTGATTGGCTGTGTCTCCGGTGATCAATCTTTGATGCCCATTATCTTCTCTGAAGTAGATTGGTACTGCCAGGAGCAGACATGTCTCATTGTCATAAAAAGAGCCTATGTTATTAAAGCATCTTAAGTGTCATATTCTATAGATCTCTGAAGTGCTTGAAGATGACTTGTCTATCTAAAATATATCTTTGTTTGACCTTGAAAACATGCCTAATGTGACTACAAGTTTGATTATAATAGGTGACTAATTACTTACCTGCATTTCCTTATTATCCTAAACAGTTGGTAATAATAACCTTCAAGGACTAGAAATTTACCTTACATTGCTAAATGAGCTGTACAGGCATAATACCTTGAACAAGATTAGAAACACATGTACAGTATGTTTTAACAAAATTAATCTCAAATTTGTATACAATACACAAAAGTCCAATCCAATTTAAAACATTTTAAACTAGTAGTTGCTTTTTAGAAGTAGATTCAATAATCTACCCTATCTTATCTTATAGAATCCTTCATTTTTTTCATTTCAGAGTAGATTCAATAATCTACCATTTTATCCTATCATATCCATACCCCCTTGTTTTCTTTTCCAAACAAGAACCTTGAATTCAATTTCCTATGTTTAGCTTTTTTTTTTCCCTGACCATTACCAATAATAACTTGTAACCATCATTCCCTAAACAATGACAAATATTCATAGTCCATTGAATGACCAAAAACCAGAGCCAGTGGCTGGCTGTTTTGCTTTTCTGACTTTCAGGTTGAACCCCAATATCCGTCTCTGGGTTTTTATTATTTGTGCCACCGCCGAGGCAGGAGGATCACAAGTTCAAATCTGCAGAGTATACCGAGTGAGTTCACACTGCCTGAGACACCCCCCCCCCCCCCCCCCCCCCCCCGCATCAAAACAGGAAGTTCAAAGAGGACTGAGGCATAGAGTAGAGCACTTGCTTGCTTAGCCCGTGTGGGCTCACATACTACAAAACAAAATGGTTTAAAAACGGTCCGAGTCAGTAGACATGGGGGAGGATACAAAGCAGTCGGAAGAAATAAAAGGTTTTGTCGTCGCGAGCTGCATTAGCGTGGATGTGTAGTGTCCGGGAAACACTCGAGTAATCACGTAGGCACTAAGCTACTTATTCCAGCTCCTTCCTACCCGTTCTCTGCCCATTAATTCTCCTCCTTTCTCCTGGCTTTCTGAGGTCAATCCAACCGCAGGCCTCTTGATGGTTAGGTCTTGCAAAACTCCTTCGCGTTGTTTTCACAAATGAATTGTCCTCCCATTTAGTCCTTTCTTTTCCTTTTTTTTGTCTTTTTCACAGTGACAGAAAATGTGTAACTGATTAGCATTAAGCTAACTACGTGGTTACAAAGGAACCAGGTGCATGCAGTGAGGTGCAACGCAGGGCACTTGGAAAAGCCAAGGTAAAGTGCAGGCGGTAGATTCGGTGTCTGTTGGGGTGGGAGCATTAAATCCAAACTCATCCGGGCGGTTAGGGTTGCACTAGCTTGCCTGGTCTCAGTTACTAGTGTGGATGAGCACTTAGGGTTCTGGACTTCGATTCCTGGAGCCAGGGGCCAACTTGGATTAATTGCCTACAGGATGGGGCTCTGAAGACAGTCTCCAGTTTAGGTGAAGGAACAGCTGTGAAGGCTTGACCAGGCTGAGTCCTCCCATCTCATCTCCCCTCAGGCTGCTTTGTGGATACCATGTTTTTGTTAGGTGTAGACATTGGGTACTTAAGAATTACCAAGTTTCCTGCAAGTTGGTCTGGCCCCCAACTCTCTAGTTCTTCCTTATAGACCCAGTTTTCCCTGAGCCCTAAGCCTGACTGTACAGACCCCTTGGTGCTGTCTGTTTTTGTTTTTGAGGAAGTCTGCTTTTATTAAAACATTGAAAACCAGTGAAAAGGAAAGATACTCAACTTTATTGCTTATCTAGTTTTTTGTTATTGGTACTGTGACACTATTGGTTGGTATTTTTCCCCCAGCTAAAACATACAGGCCCTACCCCTCTTAGAGCTGTGTGTGTGTGTGTGTGTGTGTGTGTGTGTGTGTGTGGTGTGCATGCACATGCCCCTGCCTGCACATGCACATGTGTGCATGTCCTCGTGTTTCCCTCGATGCTGGCCTGCAGCCCTAATTGCCATCTCTAACCTGCATCTATGCGGAAAATGCATTCTGCCTTTCAAACCACAGCCTTGCAAATGCACGTTGGGAACATGGTCTGTTTGTAAGCTGAGGCCGACAGCGTTAACAAACAGCTCTTGGCCCAGGGCAGCCTCACAACCAAAGGCCATGTGGTTTAAGGTTCATGTAACAGCCAGTTCCTTTCAATAATGCTAGCTAGACCCCGGGCTCTCAGGTTCTCCGGTTTCTGGGTCGTTTAGAGAAGAGGGCAGCAGGCTTTCTACAGTGACAGGGGTGGGTGTGGTGTGCCCACTCCCTAGGAGAAATGCCACATTCCTGCTTTTAATGGCTTGCCCTGCAGGTTTTTAGGACCGAGGCTCTTCCGAGGGCAAGCTTTTCAGTTCTGCTGAACAATTGATCTTGAGAAAGAAGAACTCCTTTTAAAAAGCGGTTGTAGTTCCAAGCTTGGAAGTTCAGCCAGGGTCATTCTAGTTTATTGAGTGCAGGGGCCCCTCAGTGGGAGGGAGAACCACATTTCAGTCCTCCCTGGGGCTCCTGTCCCTCCCCTCACCCTGTTTTCTTTTTGCCAGTGCCTTTAACGTTGTCTCCTCTTCACTCAGTTAGAAGCCAGACAGCCCATCCCAGGCAAACTAGTCCATTGACCCAGCCATAAAAAGAGCTGGTCTTTCTCAAACACTCACAGTTTGCCCAGGCCTTGGGGTCTGAGGTCTTTTCGTCCTAGGAAGCATCCCTTGTGGTGCTTGTCACCAGCTTACAGCAGGATCAAAAGAGAATGCTTAGCAACACCCAGGCTGTCCCAGCTTCCTGCCCCCAAGGCTATGGTGTGGGGTCAGTATTTAGGACCTGCCCTCATAGCTCCTGCCCCCGAGGCTATGGTGTGGGGTCAGTATGTAGGACCTGCCCTCATAGCTCCTGTACTTCAGGATTAATTGCCAGAATCACACCACAGCTCTGCTCCACCAAAGTCTTGTTCTTATGAAAGAAAAATAAGAATGTTCTTAAACAAGGCCAGCTATAGACTCACCTACTGGAGGCTGCTGTTAGTTTTGACTTCTAACACATGTTTGATCTACTCTGCTTCCTACCCATGCAAATAGCTGAAAATTATAATTACTAGAGATATCATTACTTTCACTGGGGTAGAACCAGGCTTTCCTGTGTGCTAGGCAAGCTCTCTGCTTCTGAGCTGCATCCCCATCCCAGGTACCTGAAACTTCATGTCATGCCTACACCTTAGGGCTCCCAGGTCCCCCTCTGCTGGCAGACACTTCTGCTTTCCCCATTTGAGTCTGTGGAAGCACAGCCCCTCATTCCAGGGCCTGGCAGCTTCCGTTCCTCCCTGCTCTTCCCCAGACTCCAATGGCAATACATCTCCCTCGACGCCTCGCTCTCCCAGGCTTTTCAGTCAGCTTCAATGCTAGATTGCTTAGAGTTCAAGGTGTCGCTATGTAGAATGGTTCCCCTTTGTGCTTGAGGGGGGCATTCCAAAACACGGTGGATTCCTGAGACTGTGGATAGCACCAAACAGTAAGAGACCACAGGGTATCCTCAGTGGATCTAATAACTAAAGGGTTATTAAAGGATTAGCATATGGGTAGTGCATAGTGTGGACACAGTGAACAAAGGGGTCATTTATATCCTTGGCAAGATATCCACAACAGATTTCATTGTGCTTCAATGAGATTTTGCTTTAAAAGATGGACTGTAACAGCTATCGGGTGTCCTTCATATCCCGAACCTGAAGGGCCCTGTCATGACAGAATAAAAATCCTCTTGCTTTTGCATCAATTGCACCTGTGAGAGTGGTGTCTGGAGCAACTCCTCCCTGATGTTTGCACATCTAGTCCAACAATACATCAATGCAACTCTAAATTATATGGGCTTTTGCCTGGCATCTTTTTCATATTTTTATTGAATTTTTAATTTATTTTACATACTTACCACAGTTTCTCCTCCTTCCTCTCCTCCTATTCCCTCCCCACCTCCTTCCTACCCCCTCCCATTTACTCCTCAGAAAGGGCAAGGCCTCCCATGGGAGTCAACAGAGCATTTGCTTGACTTTGGTGCCTTACATGCCAGTGCCTTGCTTCCGATACTCATACATCATACATGTAACATGCCTCAGCATGCCACTGCTTTCGGGGGATGAATAATATTCCACCCCAGGAACACACCACATTCAGTTCACAAATCATGAACTGTGGGGTTGTTTATGCTTTGGGCCTGGCGTGGATCATGATGCCATCAAAAATCAGTAGGGAAATACAGGTCAAAGCCACAGCGAAACGCAGCTTCACACCCATCGGAATGGCTGGCTGGCAGAAAAACGCCAGATAATGACAAGTTCGGGTGGTGATGTGAAATTCCTCGTAAATTACAAGCAGCCTTGTAAAAATGCAACCGCTTTGGAAAATGGCTTGACAGATCTTCAAAATTCTAAACGAGCAGTGGCCATATGAATCACCAGCTGTACCCTGTTGACGCATATTCAAAAGAATGAAAAGCTGGGCTCACAAAGGGCACTTGCTTACAGTTTCAGACACATCTCGGAGTGGATGGATTCCCACCTCTTTGCGAGGTTCTCAAACTTCCTCTGCCCTTCATTTCTACCTCCACCCACGATGATTGTGGGTAATCCTTTCAGGTTGACTGAGGTTGGTACTGTCTCCTGTGTTAGCTGAGCTGGAGGATGCTCGACCGCTCTTGCGTCATGAGTTCATGAATTTCAGAGCAAAGCAGGAAAGAATCAGAGCAGAAGCTGATGCTATCACGGTGGACCCTGTAGGCTTAGTAGGTCATGTGCAAATAGGATGGGAGGAGGAAGTGGTGTGGCCATCCTCACACCAGAAAGCCTTCCAGGCATGGTTACCATCATTTAGAAAAGGAAGGTGGCTTCTGTGTCTAGATGGCATCCTGGAGTAGCAAGGTGGGGAGTCTTTGGGTCAGATAGGCCCAGAAGGGACAGTGCTGTGCTACTCAGCCTTCTCTCTGTTGCCTGACACAGACAACCTGAAAGGAAGGAGAGGGTTTCTGTTTGTTCACAGTTTTAGAGGGTTCGCTCTACCATGGTGGGGAGGGCATGGTGGTACAGGGCAGTTCAATCATGGCAGCCAGAAATCAGGGAAAGGAGATACAGGAAGAGGCCAAGTAAGATGCAGCCTTCAAGACATCTTACTGCTCTCTTCCAACTCCTGCCATGTCTTGCCTCTCACCACTTCCTGATAATGCTATCATATTATGTACCTGTCAAGGATTAAATCAGAGCACACATGACGTCACTCCAGATGCCCAGAGCTGGGTTTACTAATGCACTAGGCATTTCCCCATCCAGTAGAGCTAACAGATTAAATTAACCATTGTAGGCAGTGCGGTCTCTCTTAACTGTCTTAATAGGCGGCATTCTGGTGTGAGCCACTGACATTTCTCGAATGAGTCAAGCATTCTGTTTTCTGCTTTGGTTAGCTGTTCTCTCATCTGCGCATCCCTGAAGGCGATGGACAGGTCTCTTTGACACCCGGTGATGGTGTGTGCCTCTCCTCTTTACTGGAGTGCCTGTGCTTGTATCACCGGAATCTGGTATAATTCCTCTAGAACAAAGTTGGACTAGGGCAGAACTGCTGCATCCACACTTATAAGTGTCTGGCTTGTGGATATACACTTGATGTATATTTATTGATGAATGAGCCACTGTCTAATAACTGACGATCAGTAAATATTTGCTGAGTTAACAAATTAGTTTGTACATACACAATGTGTTTCACAGACAAACATCACACGGTTCAATCCTGCAGACTCAGTAACTGCATAAGGTAAATACAGGGCAAAGGGCAGTGTTGAGGGCTTATGCTTGGATTTGATTTTCAATGTTTCCCCCCCTTTCACTATAGAACATTGAAAACCTGATAGTGTATGTGCTGGAAGTATTCAGACAGATCATTGTTCGATGAGAAACAGGGAGTAGGGGGGGATGGGGAGTATTTTGGGGTAGCTGAGCCCCCTGTGCTGTGAATTTGAGTCCACTGAACTGTGTTTATAAGTATCACTTTTTATCCTTTGTGAGCTGGGAAGTGCCACTCAAAAAACACTTAGGTTTGTTTTTATAGAGCAAATCCTATCTTGAGCTATTTATTAAAGGAAAGAGGCATGAGCTGCCTAGGGATCTATAATTATATAATCCTTAGCTTCTCTGTTGAGGCTAGTCTTCTTTTTTTAAATGTTTAAGCTTCTCCAGGCTAGGTTTTCACCCCCTTTGCCACGTTAGGAGACAGTGAGAAGGAGCCATCTATGAAGCAGAGTCTTCATCAGACACTGAATCTGTTGGCTCCTTGACCTCGCCGAGTGTCAGAGCCTTAAGAAATAGATTTCTGTTGACTTTAACCACCAAGTCTAAGCTACTGTCATAGTGGCCGCCATGGATTGAGGCATGCGTTTATGGCCGTCTGTTTGACCCTTCTGTTTTTCGGCACCCTCTCCCTTTATCCTGGTTTCCAGTCATGTCCTCCAAATCGTGACTTTACCTCAGGGGGCAGAGCTTACGTGGGGACGTGGGGACGGAATTACCATGTCCACAAGGGCTGCTTTCTCACAGTAAGAATCTCCTGCAGGGAGCAGCAGGATTCTGAAGCCTGTGGCCCTGCAGGTCAGAGTCACATTGCTTGTAACTGAACCGCTGAGAAAGGACAACAAGAGCCTTCAAGCCTCTGGGGTTTGCAGGGGTAGCAGCAATGAATTCTGGCTGAGAGGCGAGGTACATGCTAACGAAGGAAGAGGAGATTCCTGATCAAACCCTGCAGTAGCTGGGAGCATCAACCTGCTGGAGGGACGGCTGAGCCTCAGGCCTCCCTCCCAACTCCTTGGTCAAAGGGGGCGTGACAGAAGACAAAGACTAGGTATAACAGGATGTAAAGTTTATATACAAAGAATATAATGTTTATCTGAAATATTTACAGTGTTGGTTAAAGCAATATTTTTACAACTTCTCCGGGTAAACTACTACGTATATTACAAGTAAGCTACAATGATTTAATTTGCAAATATGAAAAAGATAGAGAGTAAAAAATGCTTTAAACAAAGTTTAAAATGCTCAAGCCAATTTCTAAGACTGCATTTGCTTCGTCCGTTATGTGACGCTTTCATGCCACGAGGAGTGGTTTAATTGCACTCTTACAAGCTGAAGTTCTGTAGCTGGGATGGGACGCATGCAACGGGCGAAGGCAATGAGGGTGTGAAAGGAGCGATGAAGCGTCCCTTAAGACATAGACGCCGAGGCTGGAACAGAGGAAGATGTCGAGATAACAGCCAGCTTTATCTCAACCAAGTCTGGGGCCCACAAGGGTAGACCACAGAGAAAATGAAACAATTTGCCTGGCATGGCAACCTTAGTGCACAGAACAAACCAACGGACTGACCAGAGAGGGGATGCCCCTCAGGTCACGGTACTACTTACTCAAAACTAACCTTAAAACGAGCTGTTTTCAAACTTCATAAAAAGAGTCACGATTTTATTAGCTTGGATATTTCTACAAGATCTGGATGGGATTTCGCTCTATGTGAAAACAGCTATCCGTTCCCGGGGCCTCCTAGGGCCTTATAACTCAGGAAACATTAGGGATACACACATGCAAGAGGCAGGGCAAGCTGCTCCAAGTTGGGGCCGGAGCTTTCAGGACTGTGCTTGGGAAACCGGAAGTCAGTTCGCAAAGCGGAAGTGGTCCACCGAGCCCAGGGCCCACTAGCAAACTAGCACTGCAGCTTGCGGATGCTGCGGGAGATGCGCTTGAATTCTCGCTGGCCCTTCTGCCACCGTTTCACCGAGGTGATCACCAGCTCCCCACCCTGCTTCTGTCCCATGACCAGGTAGGGAGCGTTGATGTCGTTCATCTCCTCACAGGTGCACTGCAGGCTGTCTTTGAGCCACAGCACCGATTTCTTCAGGTCCCTTTCAGACACGCCGTTCAGCTTGTAAATGGTCTTGCTCTTGGTTTCCAGGATGATTTTGGTGTCTCTGTTGATGTAGGTTATCTCCTTCACTTTGATTTTCAGTGCTGCGAAGACAAGAGGGGCAGGGACAACATAGAACATGAGTTATGATGAGGGAGAGCCGGGTAGTGTTAGCTTGGCTGTCTGTTCTGTGCTTGGCCTGTGGGAGGAAGAGGAGAGTCCTATAACCAGAAAGACAAGGGCCTGGAAGAAGCTTTTGTGTTAGTAAGCCCCTTGGCATGTGGTTCATGCCACCCTCAGCAAACGACTCCCCTACTGGAAGAGACTTCAGCATGGGGAGAAATGCCTAACTCTTGGGTGAAACATGAGTCTCCCAGGCTGTAAAGGTTAAACTGGGCTTATTCTGTCACAGAGGTTTCTGGACAAACCTGTGAGGAAATGGTACCACAGTCACCGCTTTCTGAAGAACAGATTACAGGGGAAGGAGAGTGGACCTAGCAGCTGCTTTTGATTTGGGAAAAGTAACAAGGACAAAAAGTATGCAAGTCTCCTTTTTAAGAGCACAACATGTTTAGCCATAAAAGTTTTTCTGAAGACTTCATCCTCATGTGCTCTCATTTGCCCGGCCAAGGCCAAGGCATTTACAGATCACGTATGTACTCTTTTCAAGATGTGTATGTAGAGTCATTAGAACGTTGAGACCAAAAAGTACGTTGTTTACTATAAAAGACACGTTTTATAGCCACGAACACTGCTTTGGGAAATATACACGCTGGGATTAAATTTCAGGACTCCACACATGCAGGAAAAGGATAGAATTTTCAGGTTAGAAAGGGTCATCCCATTAAAAGCTCATTAGTACACAAAGATGCAAATTTAGAGAAGTGGCCATGACTTGTCCCAGGCCACCCAGGTAGCTGTGTCCCAGCTCAGTCCCCAAACCTCTGTCTGCACTACCACCGTGTTCTTTGGAGGCAACGTCAGATCCCCGTCCTTGTGAAGCATTAAGCTCCACTCCAGTGTGTCCTAAGACTCCTGGTGCCACCGACAGCTGTAACAGATGACACGCGTGTATGACTCCCCAACTTTGATGGGGTTTAATGCATTGTTTAAATTAGTAATAGTGGAGAATTTTGTGTGTGGATGTCTTTGAGGTTTTCTTCTCCTTTTAAAAATAATTCAGACAGGGAATTCAACTGAGCTGACTCTCCAGCCAAAAAGGAAATGATGGGTACTGAACTCAGTAAAGCAAGGGTGCTGTGGCTGGGTGAATGGGTTTTGTCTGATATGGTTCTCATCTGACCCGCAGTGCTGACCCCTCAGAGTTTAAGGAATAAACTGTGCGGAAATGCCACATGTTCTTATGATTCTAATAGGGGATGAGAGGCCACCATGGGAACGGACTGTATATTAGCAAAGAGTGTAGTCTCTAACACAGAGGAGGCCAGTGCAAGGCTTCACCTGGTCAATGGTACACTCCTGAGTGTCAACCCCAGAAGGATTATCATTTTGAGCTGGAAGCGTGTTAACTACCCTTCTTTAGCTCTAAAACATGTCATGAAGGAAATGGGGTTCTTCCTTAGACTTGAAGCTGAAATAAAACATAGGGAATTAAAGACCCCAAATAACATTCTTGCTCTGGAAGGTATGGCTGAGGATACAGGATGTGGCAGGAGGCACAGGTGACAGTCCCCACCCAGTGGCATGCTGTATATGGGGGTGGGAGCAGTTAGAGGTGACCTAACCTGCCCTGTGGAGGTAAGGAGGGGCTTTTCATCCCTCAGTTTCAAATGCGTGGTTTGGGTGGGAAGTGCTGTGTGCCTGGATGCTGCAAGTTCAATCAGCTCCATTGCTCAGCTGCTCCATCTGCTACCTCCCCAAAGAACAGAGACAAAATGAAACACTCCCTCATTGTCCCCATAGGGGACAGAGGATAGCGCTCCTGATTGCTGCACCGTATGGCACACTCACACTGCTTCTTTGTCCCAGACCTTTGTATGGCATTTTCCCTCAGTTTGTCTTCTGTGAAGGAAGCCACAGAGCAAGCAAGTGGCGTGTATGTGCGTACGTGCGTGTGTGGTCTCCTACATGTATCTGCTTTGGAGTCCTATGAAAGTCAGAAGAGAAATCTTATGTGTGTACACAAAGAGCATAAGCTGCCAGGAGAAAATATTTCAGATTCATAAATTTCACTAAATAATCATCTGCCTTGTGGCAGTAAAGGATTGTGACTTGGATCTTGAGACTGAACACTGCCCACCACTGAATGCCTGGCCCTGTGATAGTTTGAGGTCTGTATGTTTGAATACAGACATAGGAAACCTGATGGGACCCTTGTGTGACTCCTTCCTTGGGAAAGGACTTGGAACTCTAGCGCTGCTGGTCTCCTCCCTCGACAGTGTCAAGTCTCTCCTGTGTCGGGAATAGGTCAGGAACCCGGCACGGCTCGACTCAGGACACTTCCTGAGACACGATGGCCTGAGATTTCAGGGTGGCAAGGTCGTTGTCAACAGGGGCAGCCTGGCCCAGTTTCCCCAGCCCTCAGGGTTTGCTGAGTCTTCAGAAATGTCAATATGGATCTCTTAGAATCCGTGTGGCTTGGTGAACCAGTGGCCTTCTATACTCACCAATAACTTGCAAAATCTGAGTGAACGATACCCGTAAGGGATACCCATCCCTCTAATACAACCAAGGATGCCTGCTCATTGGAGGATTAAAACAGCAGTGCATTCTGGGTAAAGTCCTTGGCCACGCCTGATTCTGATTCTGGCTTTGTCTCTGTGTCTAGCTCGTTCCCTCCCTTCCCCTGGGGACTTGAGGACGGTAAGTAGGTCCAAGTGGTGTTCTCTGCGAAGAAATTCTGTTTTTCCTCCTATAACCCCCTTAGGAGCGTGACTTAATGTTTGAGCTCCGTGGATAACACTGCTCGTAGCGTCCTACTTTGTCTGTCCCACGAGCCACAGCATCACCTAACCTGGAAAACTTTCTTGTTTCCCGACTCTTTGTAAAACGGTGATAAATGTGTCACTCTGCGCTACAAAGAGGGTGGAAATATTTTCATTTGGTGCCAGAGCAAGTGTTTATTAGGGGCCAGGTTAGGGGCTTGAATCTATTTTGCTGAGGGTCACGCGTGCTTTTTCGTTTTTGGCGCACCTCTCAAGCAACTGAGAAAGATACGCGGCACAAGATTCTATGCTTTGACATGCACACACACACAAAAGCCAAAGAGAGATTAGAAGTTAGCCATTGGGCACCGCCAATTTGAGAAATTCCCATTCGATTATTGTTTAAGGAAACAGAACATGATCCAGCGTGAGTCAGTACAAGACAGACACGATGAGAACTGAGAACCAGGCAGTTCCTAGGGAGCAGGCGAGGTGATCATGTGCCACCTAGCCACATCTGGAGACTGCATCCTGGTCTACACTTTAGCTTTCCCCAGCCAGTGAATGGCTGTGGAGTCTGCAGCCGGTGTCAGTTACTTACCAAAATCATTTTTACAAAGCGTTTCCATGATATCGTTGTCATCTTCGTTTTTAGTCTTGCAGGCTTCACACACCTTCGGAGCTGGAAACGTGAGAAAGGGCTTCAGTGAGTCTGCTTCAACAGGGACAGCAGGCGCCCATTGTCCCATGTGACCCTGCTTCTGCCTCCTCTATAAAAATAGGGCCCCTCTTGCTAAGTGCTGCACTTTCCATCTCTGGTTGGGTGAAATAGAATGACTGCACATCCTGCCTGATAGCACTGTCCCCCAAACCAAAAGGGAGTCGTGGACAGTGAATCTGTGGTTGCTGCAGCTTTTCAGTTCATCACTCCTGGGATGAAGTCAGTCATTCCCGGGTATCTGTTTAGAAAGCACCAGAAGATCCAAACCCCGGAGGGACGGGGAAGATGTATGACCATAGAATACGGTAGAGAGATGGTTCTAGGTTCTAATCCGCAGGACCTGCAGAAAACCCCTCCTGCTCAGCAGGGAGCTTGGTCTGGGGGAATCTTTTGCATAAATTTTCTCATCTGGGCCGGGAGGGATGGCTAGCGGCATGCTGTGGGGAACCCGCAGGGCCTGTTTGCATCTTGGAAGCACATCTCAGTAATTCCAACAGCCAGCTCTCACTGGCTCCCCTTCACCTTCTGCTTCCTGCCAAGTTTGTGTTTGACTGACTTATTTCATTATTCCCCTCCAGATCCCTGGTACAGGAGCTTGTTGCCTATCCTATGCAAGCAAACAAACCCCAATACTAGCTGATCCAGAGGAAAGAAAACTTTCTGTGGGCTTTGTCTTAGCAGAGGGCCAGGGATTCTGTGTGTTCACACAGCTATGGGTCTAAGACTGTTGTAAGAGAACATATGCTCATGAAAAAGAAGAAAACATTTTTCCACTGATTTATAAACATGCCTAATGTTGTCTTTAAAATTTGAATGCAATTATATAGGTTTTCACTAGTATGCAATTGAATTTTTACACACATGCGCGCACGCACACACACACACACACACACACACCTTCTTGACTCATAATAGGAAAGATATCCGATTTTAAAAATACCAAAGAGCAGAATTTGCAGGCATATGGGCTTATTTTGAAGGAAGAAAGTGAATTTTGGAGAAAATACCTAGTTTACCAAAAGCAACCCACACAAAACTGCCCCAGCTCTCCCCACCCTGAGAGAAACACTTCCACTGGAGAGGGCTTAGAATGTCTAGGAAATGCCACCAACCTGTATTGGTTACTCTGGTATATGTCGGACAAATGTTTGAAAAATGCCAAACATTTGCAATAAATTAGAAACCTAACCAATAAGATGATTGCAGACTCATGGTGCCTGCCAGGAAAGATTGCTAAACAACTTTGTATTTTCTTCGACTAATGATGTCTGCAGGAAAACAATTAGAGATTGAAAGGGAGATGCTGCTGGATCTGGGAGAGGGATTAGGAGCCCCTTTCTATTTTAGAGGGCCTAAATCAGCTCAGACACATTGTATACTTTTTCCTTTCAGGAAAAATAGCAAGAGCCCATGAGGTTTTCATTGCTTTGATGGTGTTTGCCTATGAACTTCTCTCTGTTTTCTAAAAACTTGAGGAAACTCTTTTGCATGATTTTCTCCAGCTAATTAAAACCACTCCTCAGATAAAAGCTGATAGTAACAAAAAGACGAATCCTGGAGATTCCCTTTATCCTCTCTTTCTCCATCACCTGGGCAGTTAAAACCGATATCCAGGCTTCCACTTGCTCTCAGCCAGTCTTCACTTTATCTCCAAGACCTAAATTGGCAAAGGACAGAAAGTAGCTCAAAGGGCGATCGGTGTTTATCGTGGGTTTTTGTCCAGTGGGACAAGAACGTGAAGAGAAGGGCTAAGCAGAATCCTCTGGCCTGGGTGTTCATCCCCAGTACCCGGCCATGCTAAACGCTTTCAGAAGCGTGGCCACAGAGCAAGCATCTCCAAACAAGAATTGGCACTTTCGTTTGACTTTCTTAACTCCCTAAGGGGAGCTGTTATAGCCAGAGAGGCGTTTTGGCAAGGAGCTGAATAGCTCATGTTTGGTACACCGTATGGCAGCAGATCAGGGCAGGGAGGGAGCTTCAGCCATCTCTAAGACTGGAACCCCCAGCAGGGACTAACCAGGATGTGGAGTGGAGGCTACGGGGTCTCCCCGCCCCCAGTCCTAGCACCTCGGGCTAGTTGGGAGTGGGTGGAACGAAGACGGAAGGCTTACCTTCCTCTGTCGCCGGCAGGAGGTGGTCGCTGCTAGCGAGGGGGATGCAGAGGTCGTTGTCCTGCGGGAAACGGTCGCATTCCAGCATGTCGGGCCAGGGGAAGCCGAAGGCGGACATGACCGGGGCACAGCGATCCTTCACCTGCACGCAGAGAGAGTGGCACGGCTGGATAGTTTCGTCTAGGTCGTCTAGGCAGACAGGGGCAAAGAGCGAGCACAGGAACTTCTTGGTGTCTGGGTGGCACTGCTTCATAACCAGCGGAATCCAGGCTCCCGCCTGCTCCAGCACCTCCTTCATGGTCTCGTGGCCCAGCAGGTTGGGCAGCCGCATGTTCTGGTACTCGATGCCGTGGCAGAGCTGCAGGTTGGCCGGGATGGGCTTGCAGTTGCTGCGCTTGTAGGAGAAGTCGGGCTGGCCGAAGAGGAAGAGCCCACGCGCCGAGCCCAGGCAGCAGTGCGAGGCAAGGACTAGCAGCAGCAGCGAGCCAGGGCCCCGCGGCATCGTGGACTTGCGACCCCCGGGGTTGGAGGGGGGGGCGGAGGCAGCCGAGTCGGGGAAGAGCGAGGCAGCCGGAGCCTGAGTTCGTCCCGGACCTGCTCGTGAGCTCTGGAAAGCCGGCGCCACGAATGCGCGAAGCCGAGCGCTGGGAAGTCGGCGCGGGCAAGGCGCTGCAAGCCCGCGCGCAGCTCCGGGGGGCTCGACCCGGGGGAGCAGAGTGAGCGGCGGTTGGGGCCCAGCCAGAGTTTTCTTGGCCTTTTTTATGCAAATCTGGAGGTGGAGTGGGGAGCAAGGGAGGAGCCAGCCCGGAGTAATCTGAGGAGGCAGGTCACTACTTTCTGGAACTGGTTTTGCGTTAAGAATGCCCCTCACGCGCTAACTGGCAGGAAATTCGGGCTGCGCCCCCTCCCCGATGCAGCAGCCGCTGCGCGCGCGCTCTGGCAGCCCCCCCTTGCAAGCGGACTAGCGAGGCCCCTGCGTCCCACTGTGCGAGCAGAGAGTGAGGCCGAGGCAGCGAAAGTTAGGGGCACGCGTGGAGCAAGGCTGGAAGCCTCGCGGCTGGGTTTGGGCTGGAACGTGTTTTATGGCGTGCGTGGCCTGCACGCTTATTGATGTTCCGCAGTCCTTGGTATCAGCACTGTGTCCCGGGAAACCACGAACCGGCAACTCTGGGCTCTTTGTGCCTCACGGTTCCAGCCTAGGACTGCATGCTCCAGGCTGCACGGGAGAACTTCGTTTTCAGCCGAAGTGGAGCAGGCTGGCTCGTGAAGTGGATTTCCACTGCCTTTCGATGCATTCTGAATCATAAAACGTAAGAGCAATGATGCATCGAATTGCTATTTTGCTGGGTTTTCTATAGGATTCTGTCATTGTAGAGGACTTGCCAGACTCACAAGGGTCTCTCCGTTTTGGAGAAGAGACTTTGCCTTCTGAAGGGATGCCCGTAATTGAGGGCAAAACAGCTCTCAAACATAAATAGCTCAGGATTGCCTCGGGAGAGGACACTGAAGCAATAACTGAGCTTATGAATATTAGCTACAGGAGGTTAACAGGTTGGGAAGGTAAAAGGCAGAGAGACTCCTGCCTAGAGGTTCCCAAAAGCATGTCTTCCGCACGATTGGCTCATTCATCCTGTAACAACCAGGGACACCATCCCGGTCACCGGATGTGAGAAGCGAGCCAACAGGCCATCCTCTGCTCTGTAGGGAACCTAGTACCGCAGGGCTGTAAACTGTAAGGGGATGGAGACTAAGCATGAACAGTAAGGTGCTAGGCCAGGGAGTGAGCGAGCGTAAGGGGGACTAAGAGACAGTGTGTGGGCTCGCACGCGCGCTCGCAGGGGCAGGGGATGCTTCTTCTCCCAAACCTACCCCTGATCTTAAGGGTCAGCTTCCTTTTCAGTGGGCTCTTGTAGGTCCCCGCCCCTGGAAGCGATCCTCTTTCATATGTAAGGTAGGTAGAGACATTGCTTCCTGGACACTTAGAGCCGTCAGCAGGCCCTGATCACCGTTGCCCGATTTATGTTCTCATCCTTCTGGAGGATGCACTGGGGGCTCAGTGGCCAGCACTTTTTGTTGCTCCCGTAGTCTCTACGAGGTAAAGGAGTGATGGAATGCCAACAATATGCTATTTCCTACCCACTCCTGGTAATGGACAACGCAGGAACACTATCTGAGTCTCGAAAGGTCTAGCTTCCATTTTTCTTACTCCCCTGAAGAAAGGTCGGGGCAGCTTTTCTGTGTTCAACCGAAGCGGCCAGAGGCTTAAAAGTCCTCCCAGATACAAACTAGTTGAAAACGAGTCACGTATACACGAACAGGTTAAATCAAACGACTACGCAGAGCCAGGATGCTGAAATGTTAGGACTTGGGCCCTGGGATGAGATTCAAGGCTCTCTAATATCCATTGCTCGTGGTCCCAAAGCACTCCCATGGGGTCATCTCGGGCCTTCAGACCCCTGAGTGGGAGCTCAAGAAGCCGAAAGTCAATCCGCCTAGTTTGAGTCACTCGCTTTTGTGTTCCGGCTAGCGGCAGGCTGCCCATGCGCCCGGCGCACTCCCGCGGGCCTAGGCATTGTTTGCGGACCTCGTACCCGTCCCGCTCGCCGCCAGGGGGCGTCCGAAATCGTACGGGAGTCCCCAGTGTCACCAAGAGCAAGGTCTAACTCCTGGCCGCCTGCTTGTCAGGCGGGTGGAAACTCAGGAGGCCTGTCTCAGACCCTTCCAGCATCGGTGCGACTTGGCCTGGACCCCACACGGCTTCAGTTGCATTTTCTTCTCCATCTCGAGTCGTGCACCGTCCCTTTCGTCCACTACCCGCCAAGAGCCTGTGTGTGTGTGTGTGTGTGTGTGTGTGTGTGTGTGTGTGTGTGAGAGAGAGAGAGAGAGAGAGAGA
>NC_022009.1:123920662-123924828 GCF_000317375.1 Microtus ochrogaster | reverse complement strand
ACAGAGAGAGACAGAGACACACAGAGAGAGACTGAGACAGAGAGAGGAGAGAGAGAGAGGCTCGCCCGAGAGGCCAGCCAGCTGCTGGAAGAGAGAGGAGAGAGAGAGAGGCTCGCCCGAGAGGCCAGCCAGCTGCTGGAGATCAGGGCATTAGCCTTCGCCAGAGAGTGGACCATTGTCTTTGTGCAAGGCACGCCCAATGATACTAGGTGTCCCTACCCACGGGCTTTCTGTGTGAATTTACATAGCCCGGAGGCTAGAACTCCTGGAGAAGCACGCAGTTGGCGCGCCTAGGTTAGCCCAGGCTCTTCAGTGCTTCTGGGAGACTCCCTGGTTCACAGGATTCCTCCCCCTCCTCCCAGTTTGCGCAAAGCTGCGCGCCTTTGCCTCAGCGAGTCCATGTTGAGCCTCTTCTGCCTACTGCCTGCCTACTTCCATGAAGAGAAGCTACATTGGTTCTCACCTATTTAGCAAGCAGTGCCTGTACTGTGATCGGCAGTGCCAGACCGGGCATTCTGCTTAGAGGAGGCTGCTTACTGGTCGCCAATCATACTAGGTCCCCTTCCGCCACGCCCCCATACCCCAGTGCACAGCGAACAACCTCCGGCTCAAACTCTGCAGGCCTCAAGAATAGCCCTCGCAGCTCCTGCATTTGGTCCTGCCTCTCCGTTTGGTCTTCTCTGCCTTTAGGGCGCTGAAGAATCTTGACGGACAAAGAAAGCCTCCCTAGTCTCTCTGTTGCTTGGTTAAACCTTTGCTGATTGCTAGATTTCTGGAAAGTGTGACCTTCGCTCTCACACTTAGATGCTTAGGGGACCTCCAAGTTTTGGAGCTTGTCAACCCCAGTTCTGCCCAGCACCGGCGAAGGTCGCGGAGTGGGCTGGATGCCGGGAAAGCGAGCTTCCTCCTGCACTCGAGAATGCGATCCTGAAAGCCCACCGAAGCCCTGCGAAGGAGTGAAAGCGAGAAAGCCGCGTGTATGCTGGTTTCTTAATTTTCACTACGCAGCTCCCAGCTACGCAGGAGGCAGACTTGAAATGGACACTAATTTCTGACCCCTACCCTCCAGTGTTCACTCCACTGGCCTGTCCTTTCTTTACAGGGAAGAATGTGGGTGCTAAGTTTCCAGTTTCCTTGTTAAAATGCACGGCCGGGGAGAGGGGAGGAGTTAGGCTCGACAGCAGTTTAGGAGCCAAGAATAATATTGGAGCAGTGCACAGTAGGACACGCCTGCAAGGAAGAGAAAAAGACGCAGCAACTGCCTGATCAATGTCACCTTGTTCCCAAGAATCCTCACTGCCACCCAGCTGGTGGCCGTGATCATTATCTTTAACAAACACTCCGCCCTCGCATTTATTTATGGGGGTTGCTGGACCACAGCATGCAATTGGAGTCGGTTTAGAACGTCGGTTTAGAGAGCTGGTTATCTCCTTGCACCCTGAGGGTCCCGGAGATAAAGCTCAGATGGTCAGGCTTGGTGGCAAACAAACTTACCTTGATGGTCACTGGGAAGGCAAACTAGTGCTTTGATTGTTGTGCTTTTGGGCTGTCATAATTATAAGGAAACTGAGGCACAGAAGGGTTAAGTACTGAACCAGGTCACACTGTAAGTGGTATCCCTGTCTTGCTTTAGGGTCCTGAACTTTTTGGTTGTCTCCAGCAGTGGTCGTCACTTGCTTTTTACCCCAGGCTTTCCAGACAAGCGTGTTGTCTTTCTTCTTCAGGATACCAGGTCTTCCCAGGCTTTTGGTGAGGCTGCCAGGTGCCAAGGCGAAGTTTCTCCAAGATTCGCAGTAGCCATCTGGGGGCGCCATTTCCCAAACCAGAAATTGTCTCTAGTATAGAGATGGTTGCTTCCCTCTCGCCGGGGAAACTTTGAGATCGTTTGCACTCTTTCCCATTTGCTCAAGAGGATGGCTTTTGGTGCTTGGAGGAACAAAGACTTCATTTCTCACACTCCGTTTCGTCCTATCACTAGCAAGGACACGGTCCCCACTCCAGGGGAAGCTTCCGGCGCGGGCACAGGGAAGACAGGCGCTAAAGCCCGGAAAAGGTGCTTCTCACCCCAGGAATTTAGAGAGGGCTAAGAAGATGCTAACAACTGAACAGAGTTTTGGGGGCATACTTCTTTGTTTAAGATTTTAAGGACCTCAGCTCCAACCTAGGAAAACCAGACCAGGGAAACTGGCTGGCTGCCTGGAGGAGACCTACTGGGGTGGGGGTCAGGCTCAAGCGCAGTTTTTACCAGGAGGGACAACAGAGACCTGGGCTACACTCAGAGGCATCTGAAGCAATGATCCCCGAAGGACAAAACCGAGCTTTTCCATTCCTGACTTGATGGCTACCTCACCACCTGAAGGAGCCTGTCGGGAAAGAAGAGTGAGTCCTGTGGCTGGCAGATTCGAACTATCTGTGAACACCTGAGTCCTCTCCGTCCCAAGTATAGAGAACTTGTTCGTTGACAAAGGTCAAGACGTCAATGACTGGAAACGTGAGGTTCTGTAATGAATGACCGAAGAGGTAGATCAGTGGTTAAGAGCGCTTGCTTTTGCGGAGCCAGGGGCTGTTGCCGGCATCCACGTTAAGAGTGGCTCACAATCCTCTGTAACTCCTGTTCTAGAACATCCGGAGCCCTCTACCCTTCACCTGGACTTGCAGTCATATGGTGATATGCCTGCATTCGAGCAAACACAGTTACATATAAAATATTTTTGTTTTTATTTGATAAAAAAATGGCCCCTGTCTCAAAAAAAAAAAAAACTGGCTAAAAGAAGCTCGATAGCTTGGGCCTTCCCTAAAGTTCCAGCACTGGGGAGACCGAGGCAGGAGGATTGTAATGAGTTTCAGGCAAGCTTTGGCGAGTGAGTTCTAGGCCTGTCTGGACTTTATAACAAAACCCTGTTTCAAATACAAAAGCAAAAACAGGAGTAGAAGACCGTTGTTCTACCACGATAAAAAGGATTACAGACATGATCCTAGTCTGTAGTGGCCACAGAGCCTTTCCCTGGCCACAGGAAAGTTTGTCATCAGCAGACTGGAGATGGATGAGAGGAGGGCAGGGAGAGGGTGGCGTGCTGGGGAACACTAGGAAGGCTGCCTGTGGTTGATACCCTGCAGGGTTCCTCTTCCAGTCCAGCTGTTCTTCCAAGGAGAGAATGGTCTTTGAGACCTGTGAAGACTGGAGCACGTCTTGGTGTTTCTGTACCATTCCTGCTTAAAACAAACAAACAAACAAACAAACAAACAAACAAACAAAGGCAGCAAACCCCAGCAGATGGAACCTGAGCTGCACCTGTGAATGTCCTTCCCAGAGACAGACTTCAGAACGGAAAGCTCCGTCATTCTTACCGAGTTATCTTTTCAGGGATGCTGCTCCATATTTTGTAATTTGCCTTTTTGGGTTTTTATAATTGGTACTCTTTTTTTCACAGCCCAAATAAAGACATTTGTCAGGATCACTCAATTGACTCATCAATTTATGACAAGCTCGGCTTTAGTCAACTGCAGGATTTGGACTGGTCTAAGGTAAGCATGCAGTGTATGATTTCAGACTAGAGGGTCCAGCCCAGGCAGACTTAGCACCCTGGCTGAGTTCACTGGCACTAAGTATTCATAACGGTTTCATTAGTAAGCCGAATGTTCCCTAATAGTTTGTAAATCTCTAGTTGTACAGGGAGGAGTCAAATATTTCACAGAAACATTTGCAAATGTTAAATTGGGTTCCTGGGCCTTGGCCAGTCTGTAAGTGTCTAGTGATCCTCTTGGCTGCACGGTGCAAAGCTTTCTGTTTTCCCTTTGTTTCTGTGGAGTTTTAATTTGCTAAAGAGGTTTTCAACAAGTCCCACCCTGGAAGAAAGTCAGATGCAGAGTGCTTTGAAGCTGATAGTGTGTTATCTGGAGGGACTCAGAAACCCTTCTCTGCTTTCATTTTTCTGCATTAAAACTGAAGCTGAACAAGACAGTCTCTGGTTTTCCTCGGATAGATTCTTCTCTGTAGCAAATACTGGAAACATGTAGAACTCTCTGCTAGGTGGTAGTAAGTTAAAATCTTTGAAATCTTCAAGTTCTTGCTCTATTCAGAGGGAATGGTGCAGGAGGGACCACAAAGGGGAGAGAGAGAGAGAGAGAGAGAGAGAGAGAGAGAGAGAGAGAGAGAGAGAGAGAGA
>NC_022009.1:123919204-123920342 GCF_000317375.1 Microtus ochrogaster | reverse complement strand
ATGTCTCTCTCTCTCTTGCTCTCTCCTTTCCTGCCCCCCTTCGCTTTATGCTCTCCCTCAACCAAATGCACTCCAGTAAAGCGTGATCTGAGAAGAATCCTCGTGTGTGGTGGGTGTTTCTTCCTCGCCGGTCAAGAAGCCCGCCTCAATACCCAGCTTCAAAATCAGATCATATTGCTATGTATTTTCATTTTGGAAGTTTTGGAAAATAGTGGTACTTTGTATCATTTCCATTCCCACGAGAGTTGAAGAAACCTACAGATAGTGTAGACATGTCAGTGATTGTCACAGGATGTCACTGTGTTACCACAGGCAGAACAGGTTACCCTCCTTCCCTTGTCACTGGCAACACAGCCTAACACTTGAAGGGAATCCCCTCAAGTTCCTGGGGGTTTAATTCCATCCACCCACTCAAAAGACTTCTATCATATTCTGTAATATTAATTTAAAAATGTTCCCAACTTCAGGAGAATTTCTTTTTGACTTAGTATTGGCAGATAAAAGTAAGATTTCTTCTCTTCCTCATTTACCTTCAGTTAAAGAGGACACAGCTTTCTGATCATAAACATTTTCCTAGTCATAAAAAGGTAATGGGAGATTTTCATGGGGGAGGAATGTGTGTGCCCAGGAAAGCAACGGTGAAGCCGAGACTGATGGATTGCTGGTCCCCTTCGAGTAGTGTTTGCTTGGTTTTATGGAAGGTCAGAGAAGCCTGTGCAGGTGTCTTCAGACACCTCCTTGTCTCCATGCAAGACCAGCTTAACCTGCCAAGGGGAGATGAGTCTTTGTCTGCTTCAGAGCTTTCAGAGAAGAATGCGTCTGCCTTAAAAGCCATAAGTTGTTTTGAGTTTCCCCAACAAAGAGAAATTATGAGTGTTTGTGGTCACTGTATGATCTGTCATCACACGCTGCATACAGGTCTGGAAATGTCATACCTCTCCACACATATGTACAGTTACCATGGCAATGAAAAGTGAAAATGTATTTGAATTTCCTACATTATAATAAATGTACAAGGATTTACCTAGCCCATGAGGTTAATGAGGCACGCTGAACAATTATTTCCCTTACCGATAGGTAACTACTGTAGAAAGTAGAGGAGTATATACAGACTGGAGTATATACAGACTGGAGTGTA
>NC_022009.1:123907334-123917911 GCF_000317375.1 Microtus ochrogaster | reverse complement strand
ACAGACTGGAGTGTACACAGACTGGAGTGTATACAGACTGGAGTGTACACAGACTGCAGTGTATACAGACTGGAGTGTATACAGGAGTATATACAGAGTAAATACAGTCAACTGATCACTCGGGGCTTGCTCCTCTTAAAAAGGAATGGTGTGGGAACCTATTGTTTGTAATCCGCATTTGAAGTTTGAAAAGTTATACTACACACAATCACAAAGGAGTTAATAGAAATCTTTTAAATTTTTTCTACCCTAATCTACAAAAAAGAAAAAAAAATCCCAATGCGTGAACAACAATGACATTCTTTTCATTTCAAGAGTGAATACTCATGAAGTTTCATTAAAAAAAAATGCAAGTAAAGGGTTTGGGAGACAGCTCAGTCTGTGAAGTGCTCGCTACACAAGATGAGACCCTGTGTGTGAATTCTTAGCACCTGTGTAAATCTGAAGGTGCCCATCTATAATCCTTGTGCTGAGGAGGCAGAGGCAGGAGAGTGACGGGGTGCTAGCTGGTGAGCTAGTCTGGTTGAGTACGTGAGTTTCTGGGTCAGGGAGAGACCCTGCACCAAGACATAACATGGAGAGCAGTTGAGAAGAGAAAGCGGATGTCAATCTCTGGTTCTCCACGTGCACATGTAAACACTTGCAGCATGAACACATACACACATTAATTAAAAACATGAGCAGAAGGTACATTACAGTTTGTAAGAACCTATCATATGTCAATGGAAACTTATGTCATAATGAACGATGCCTGCATCAACAGTGTGCCTCTGTCATGACGGCTGCCCTCTGTCTTGTGTCCCCAAGAGTGCTGCTAACGGTAACGGCTGAGATCTGTGTATTGTGACAGGGATGTTTCTGAATGAGTATCCCCATTGCCTCTATTTCTTCCGGTACAGAAATTTGATCATAATATTTTCTGGCATTTGGACAGATTTGCCAAATCTCAAAAAGAATTTTTCTTGTTTCCTTCAATATGGCATTTCCCATACCAACTTGGTTGAAAGGAGGAATTTTTGATTTTTAAATTAAAATTTAAAAAAGCCAATAGAACTTTTCTCTTAACCTCAAAAATGGTGTGGTTAAAATTTGAGAAGGGTTCGTCCTTATTTTTCTGAATCATTTTTCCCATTCATGTATTTCAAGTATTCCTTTGTGCAGACAGGAATGCGCTCTGGGAAGCGGGGCTTACTAGTTGCCTGGAGCGTGTCCTTGGAAAGCCTAATTTGCTTAGCAGGAGGGTGACGAGACTGAGCTTTTGCAGCAGCAAGCGTGGCTTTGGGAGTGGCACTGGCTTTGCTCAGAAGGTGTTCCCCAAGCCCTTTGGTAGAGCACCTTCCTGCTGGAATGTGCCTATCTAGGTTTCGCTTTCAGAATTAGTTTGTCTTTTGGTTTTAGACTTTTGAGCTACCATGGGCTGTTCCTTATGCTGCAGGATGGGGCTCCTGACCGCTGGGCTGCTTGCCACCATTCTCTTCCATAGAATCAAAGAGCTACATTGTGAATGAGGGTTTACATAAACAATCCACATTAGTTTCTTTTCTATTGCTGTGGCAAAGGACCATGACCATGGCAATGCCTGAAAGAAAGCTTCTAATTGACCTTACAGTTTCAGAGAGTGTGTGTGTCCCTGATGGTGGAGCAAAGGCATGAGGCAGGAACAGCTGAGAGCACACATCTTGAGGACTCAGAGAGAGGAGTGTAGACCAGGCTGGCCTAGAACTCACAGAGATCTATCTGCCTGCATTTCCCTCACAAGTGGGGGGGGGCGGGATTAAAGGTGTCTTGCTCTGGCTGAGAGGACCGCTCTAACTGCTGTGAGTAATTTGAAACCTCAAAGCTTGCCCGCAGTGACACACCTTCTCCAACAAGGCCACACCCCCTAATCCTTCCCAAACAGCTCAAACAACAGGGGACCAAGTATTGCAACACATGAGCCTATGAGAACCATTCTTACTCAAACTATCATACAATCTTTCCCAACTGCCCTTGGAACTACGCATTAGTAATCATTTTCACAATGCTACCATTAAAACAATCTGTAGGCTTTGATAGGGCAAGGAAGTTATTTAAGAAGTTTTGTATGTGGCTTGGCCATCAGTGTAATTTCAGCCATAGATCACATACAGTATTAGTCAGGTTGGGCAAGGATATGCTGCTATAACGATTGCCACCAAACAACAGAAATTTGTTTCTCAGTGCCAAGATTTCTGTTTTCCCATCTCAGAATTCTCAGCGGTGTTATATTTGGAACTGCTATAATAAGATCTGCATGCACAGTTACTGGATAGGCAGAGAGAGCCCAAGAGCTCTCTTTATTATTTATTATTGCTAGATAATAAATGCTTCCATTTGGAAGTGGTACACATCAGTTTTACCCACATCCATTGGACAAATCGGTAAGATTTGAGGCCATAAGGCCCTCTAATGCAGATGGGGTACAATACAAATCCTACCTTGTGGCTATAGGTGGGAAGAAACTATATACAGGAGGCAGCATGAAGGGCTATTCTATATACACATACATTTCACAACAGCAGTTTTGAGTAGTGCTTAAGTCACTATTGTTGGGGCTGGAGAGATGGCTCACCACCTCCCAAAAGAACCATTGGCTGAGAACCAAAACTTTAACCCACGGGTCTCTATGCACACTTATCCAAACCGTAGTAAGTCCCCGGTGAGACCTAATAAAATAAAGCACTTAGACAAAGTACACAGTAAGTACTTTATGTATGTGTTATTTATTGTTTTCATTTCACCAGGCAGCCAGTAGTGTCTTGTGGCAGCCAGCTCCACCCGCAGGAGCTGCGGCTGGGAACTTTGCACATGGGTGGAATGAGGTGTTGGGAGACTGACCCAGCTCAACAGCAGAATTGGACTGTTCCTCAACCGTTAAGGACTGGGTCAGGACCGAAGGCCATGCTAACATCGCAGGAAACAAGCCTGACTCACACGCTGAAAAGAAAGTCAAGCTCACTAAATTAGAACGACCTCCGGTTATTTTTCAAAATGTTGCTGTCATTGGAATTTGGATTGCAAGTCAAAACTGTATTACAAAATAGACGACAAGAAGCTGAAATATTAACTGAGGGGAGCAGTTCGGGCACGCCAAGAAGGATCCTCGTAATTAATCTTCCCTGGTAATCTCATCAGGGTAACCATTGCTAATCAGAAACATGTGCTGTCAACCCATCCAGAGTCTAAGGCTGGTGACAGCAGGCGTTTGCCATACCCCCAAGACCACAGTGCGTTTTGCATACAGCAAGAGTATAATCAGTGTAGTCTGTTAGGGTTCTGTATTGAAAGCTAAACAGGACATCACACACTTAAGGCAGATGCCGAACAGAGGGTTTTTCCTGGAATGGCTCCATTGTCTTTCCAAGTTACTGTCCACGTGGAAAGAGTGAGTTTGGTTCTGACAGTGTGAGCAGCAACATCTGGAGTTCGGCCTCCTACCCTGGGCTTTGACCTCCTCTTTCAAAAACCGTAGACAAATACCTTGTAGAAAATTCTAAGCAGCAAAGGGTGTGACCCTGTGAAATCCGCCAGGGCAATGTGACTAGCACTGTGCACTTAAGGTCATTGTATCAGTGTAAACAAAAGACATTGATTTCTCTTTGGATATATGTAATACACTACCAACCCCCTTCCTGCCCATCATCCTGTTCAACAAGGTTCTCTTAATTGTCCATTTAGAAGACTTAAGATGCTTACAGGCAATATCTTCCAATTAATACTCTGTATATCTTTCTATTGCATCAAACTATTCATAACATAAAACCTGCCATTTAGACCATTTTTAATTACATAGATAGTTCAGAGATATCTGTATCATGTGTTAACTTTTTAAATAAGATCACCATTCACCCAGGGGGTGCATACTTATGAGTGTGTTAGTCAGCTATCGGTTGCTGTGATAAAATACCTTACGCAACAACTTGAGAAAGGAGTTATTTTGGTCTCTGGTCTCATCCACCACAGAGGGAGGATGAAGTTGAGCAGCTCATGGCAGGAGGCCGGGGAGGGGCAAGATGATGCTAGCTGGCTTTCTCTTTTTCTTCTCTTATTTCATTAGGACCACCACAGTGTAGACCGGTGACATGCACATTTTCAGTGGGTCCTTCCAGCCTTAGTCGATTGTTTCTGGAAACCTCACAGACACACGTAGAAGCGTGATTTCTGGATCCTGAGGCACTGCTCAGTCCTGTCAAATTGTTGAGATTGGCCGTTGTGACTCATTAGCACTTTTACCACAGAAAGGCGTGGGGCGGGAAAGGATAGATGGCCCCATTCCATAACAAGTTCTCTCAGTTATATTTTTATAGACAATTGGATGGCATGAGAAGTGGGAAATGTGCTGTTGATAGGGGCCATTATTCGCTATGTTTTTCTCTTAGTAGAATTAGATTTACTCATAACCTAGAGTAGATGACAGTTCCCTACGCTGGATCCACCACAGTGGGGCAGGGTTGGTGGTTCTCCAGCCTGGCAGAAGATGCTCAAATACGCTTTCTTCTGCAAAGCCCATCTCTCCTCTTGGTTGCCCTGTTAGGGAAGATGAGGCTATCACTTCCTTCTCAGCTGAGGAGAGAAGTCCTTCTCTTCTCCTTGGGCAGGTTCCTATCTGCCTTTCAAAGCCAGTTTCAAACACTCATGTCTCCAAAGCAGGAAGAACATGCTGACTGCTGTAAGAGACCACGAATTTCATCAATTAAAGAGCAGAGGAGGGAGGGACAAGGGAAACCAAGTGAAAATCTACACACATTTTTAATTCCTAGTCTGTAGAAGCCAACTGTGTTTGATGATAGAGGAGACATTTTTTTTTTCATAGAGAAATTTAGGTCTTCAGGGCAAAGCGATAGAATCTAAGTGTTGGGAAAGACGTTGGAGGCCAATTGGTCTTTTTCTCCTGCCCAGTATCATGCTGACATGGATTCTGAATTCTCCCGGGCATGGACACTCCTTCCTGAGCTATTTCTCAGCATAGTCTCTCCTTACTGTGTCCTGCACTTGCCAAGCAACCCTCAAGTAGGGCAGCAGGCTTTACTTGTTTGCTGGGGCTGTGATAAGAAAATACCAGACGGGGGTTTTCCACCAGACATTGCCTTCTCCACCAGTCTAGGATCAGGGCTCCGCAGGGCCAGTGTCCTCTGAGACCCCTCTCTTTGTCTTTTCCTATTTGGCGTTCACAAGATCATCTGTCTGTGCCTACGCCTCCTCTTCTTATTAGGACACCAGTTATGTGTAGTCATTCGGATAAGCGTTCATTTCCAAACGTGGTTACTTTCTGAAGTTCTAGGAACTGGGACTTCAACATAAGATGTCAGGATATGGAAGTGGAAAAGCCTGCACTGTGCTTCAGTTTATTGTGGCTAAAATTCAGTATTCTGGGACGACGGAGGCTGGACAACCACTGACCATCAATGAGCCTCAGAGGTCTCATGCTGAGATATGGATTCTGTTAGCCTCTTGGGATCCTTACTCACAGGAGGTAAAGTACTGGGATACCTCTCCAGGTGAGAAAGAAGGCCAGGTCACACCAGTGTGCCTCAAAGGTCCTAGACCATGCTGAGGCATGGCCTCTTTTAGCCTTCAGGGCACAGTGATGGACAAGGAGTTACTGGCCATGAAAACAGCTGCCTTATTTAAACAGTGCTCTTTTGATGGATTTTGATGGATTTTCTGTATTAGTGCCAAGGTGGACAGAATGTTGGGAGGTGCTAGGGGATAACCATCAACCTCAGGTATTAGCAAGGCTGTGTTCACCATAGTATTGGTAGGCTGTCTTGTCAAAGGGTCATGAACGGGCTTGACCTCTGCCAATGCAGTAGAAACATGAACAAGAAACTCCTGTGGGAATGAAATTGACAGCAGGGGAACCAAGCAGCAGGTTGAATAGGAACTCTAAATGCTCAGTATCCCACAGAGACCTACGTCAGCTGGGTCACGTGCACAGAGAGGGAACCCACACCTGTGATACCACTCAGTGTGTGCTGTTGCAGGAGGACACAGGGCATGGTGCCCCAATGTCAACGCACAATGTCCCTCAGCACAGGGTTTGGTTAGCCGGCAGGTTTTAGATTTTCCTCCGGTCAGACTTTCTCAATGGAGGAAGTAGTATGTTGACTGACCGTGCAATGCTGTCTTCACCTCATCGTCAGAACAGTTCCAGGGTGAGCTTTGAGCCCAGGAACATGTGGATCGAGAGAGACCCTTGCCTCCATGTCCCTGGAGCCATACAAGCTCCTGGTGGAGGAGTGGGCCTCATTGGGGAGTCTTTGAGACTCAGCATCTGGAATTAGTCCTGTGGGACTTGCTGAGTCAACTTCTTCCCAAGCTCCCAGAAGTTGGAAGAAACGAGTCCCCAGGGGCATCAGCTTCCTTTCTTTCCATACATTATTGTGTCGTCACTCATTACCAATGTCTCTGGCATGCGGACATCACCCGATTAATCCCGTGTGCACAGACTCGGCGCTGTTTCTGGATCTGCAGTACCGGAGACAATGCTTTGCACTCGGCTCACTAACAAGCCAGCTGGTCATCCTTGCTGACACCTTTCCACTGGGTTGCTCTTTGTCCACTGTGTCTGGGTTCATCTGACGGCACCCGGATGCATTCTGTTACAGCTGTGATGCTGTCTTAATGCCATATTTGAGATTTTTGTGAGGGGTACCCTGCCGGCATCATGAGAGGCAGGGGAATGAACCATGAAGAGATGAGAAAGAAAACTCGGTTCACCTGGACTTCACCAGGCTGCATCCAACTTCTAGAGAGTCGGATGCCAGAAGGTTTATTGCCAGCATATTTAAATACAGTGCAATTTGGGAAAAGGCTTCCTGGTGTAATACAAACTCCAGTGCGCAGGGAGGCGTAATTACATCAAAACTCTTCACAAAGTTCATGTTATTTCCCCTAAGAAGCCGGATTCCAAAGATAAGCTATCTCTATTAGCTTAAGGGCCTAAGGAAGGATCTGGGATAGTCTCAGCCTTACAGATGGCATAGAGGTCACTTGGGCCATTCGGCCTTCTCCAATCCTGGCTGTGGGAGCCTGGGGGAAGCCCCTGGCTATATAACTAACTACTAGCCACCTCTGTACTAGTGTGGACGCTTGGTAGGCCTGGCCCACAGATGAGGCCGAACACCAGGCTGTTTATCACCTCCATTTTCCAGCTTTTTATATGGAAAATAGGTTACATGTCCTTCCCCTTGAAGGGGAAATCCCGCAGGCTTAGCATTCCCGGTTTCTTTGGTGATATGTTCATGCTCCCAACAATTTTAAGTTGCATTGATTGATCTGTTGTGTGAAGTAGACATGAGGGTAGCGTCGGTGTGAGCATGCATGTGCTGTGCTGTGGGTGTGAAAGCCAGAGAAAAACTGGCAGGAATTGGTTCTTTCCTGTTACTGCATGGGTACAGGGGATCAAACCTGCTCTAGTGGGAAGTGCCTTAGCCCAGGCACCTCTAAGATAGTGCTTGTGGTCCTAACTGCAGCAGGATGGCCGGAGGAATAAAGGGGATGCGAAGAGAAAATGAAGAAGTTCAACCATCACAGTGATGATACGGCCTATCCTGAGAGCATCCCATGACTTCACTAGAAAACACTGGTAAGCGATAATGTCAATAAAATAGCAAAAAAAAAAAAATCAAACTACAAAAGTTAGTAGTTTTTCATAAACAAACAGTAGGACCTCTGACAAGATTTTAACCTTTCAAACTGCTCAAAGAAAACAGATAAAATGCTTCAAGCGTTAAGTACATGCAAGAACATTCTGAAAAGGACTTGGTCTTTCAGAAAATAATGTCACGAGCTGACGAGTGGGACTGGGTGGGACTCAAAAGCTTTTGCACAGCCAAGGGAACAAGTCATTGTGTGAAGAGACAGCCTAAAGAATAGGAGAAAAATCTTTGCCAACGTAATCTGAGAAGGGATTAATATCTAGAATCTATAAAGAACCAAAAAAATTAAACATCAAATTCCCTAATCATCCACCCAAAAAGCGAGGAAATAAAACAGTTATAAAATGAAATACCAGCAGACAACATATCTATAAAGAATGCCAAGCATCTTTAGCGGTCAGGGATATACACATTGAAACTCCATTGTGACCTTATCATCAAGAAAACAGCAAATGCTGGTGGAGGTGTGGAGGAGAGGAACTGAGACAGGAATGGAAAATATCCATTTTGGAAGCTAAAACCACCGTTACCACCATTATAGGATCCAAATCAACCAGTCGTAGCCTTTTCTCTGGAGGAACCTAAGTGAGGTGCCATAGAGCCACTTGCAAACCGTGTCCATGCTGCACTCTTCACAACACCTATCAGAGATGGAGGGTTAAAGCATGAAGATACGCCATTTACAGGCTATGGGTGGAATTGGAGAACACCATCCTATGCAAAATAAGTCAGACTCAGTGTGGCAATTTGAATAAAAATGGCTCTATAGGCCCATAATGGCACTATTAGGAGGTGGGGCCTTGTTGGAGTACCTGTGGCTTGGTTGGAGGAAGTGTGTCACTGCCTCAAACCACACCCAGTGTGGCATTCTCTTTCTGCCATCTGTGGATCCAGGTATAGAACTTCCAGCTCCTTCTCCAGCACCATGTCTGCCTTCCCTGTCATGGTTCTGGCTATGATGATAATGGACTAAACCCCTGAAACTATAAGGCAGCCCCAACTAAATGTTTCCCTTTACAAGAGTTGCTGTGATCATGGTGTCTCTTCACAGCAATAGATACCCTAAGATACTCAGACAGACAAATCTCACATATTTTTCTTATATATTGGATTATATATACATATACACATATATACCTTATCTATTATGTATATACCATATTCAGCCTCCTTCCTTCACTCCCTTTCTTCCTCTCCCTCCCTTTCTCTTTTTCTCTAAAGAATTGTGGATATTTGTGAAGGCAGAATCTCTCTCTCTACCACCAACATGGCTACAGACCAGTAGTGGAGACAGCTCCCCATACTTGCAACTTTGGTGATGGCTTACCCAAACCCCTGCTAATGGGATTGGTGCTTTTGTGCTGCCTATGTGAGGTTCAGGGCCTACTCTCCCAAGCATTGCAGCTGGCAGGGGGCAGGGCCAGCTACCTTGCTCTTATGAGCTCAGGGTCCACTCACTACCTGCCTCAGTCATTGATGGGGCAATAGGGCATCTCAGGGCCAGGTCTCCTATGCTCATGTTCCCTGGGCCAGCTCTCCTATGTCCTTGTAAATAGAGTCAATTCCATTGTGCTGCTCCGAACAGGTGTGGGGTCCACTTTCTTGAGTGTTGTAGCTGGCAAAAGCTGGTAAACAGTTTCCTCACCAGCTGGAGGCTGTTGAGATAAGGGGTTGGGGAGGACAACATTTCCTTAGATAAACAACTTAAGCTTTTATGTCTTTCAATCTTTATATCTCTCTTGTAAGTTTCCTTTCTGAATTCATTAACAAAGAGACTGGTACAACACTCTAGTCTTCAACCCCATCAGAGACCCAAGGAAGACAAAACATCACCTGAGTAAACAGGAAGCGCAGAGCAAACAACTTCACAACTATAGAAATGAGAGACATCCAACTGCCTTCACAGATACCCACAATTCTTTAGCAGCATTGGGGCAGCCATCTTTGGCCTACAGGCCTAGAATATCTGACAGACTTTTCTGTGAAGCAGGAATTTTGAAGTGCTGTTTTACCGTGTCTTGGCAAAGTTTGGCAGTTATCTTCTTTTGTGTCCTTCTTGTCCAAATTGGACAGCATACTGTCAGCAGTTTAGGCAAGGGGAAGTTTCTTACCCAGTGACTGACTTTGTCACAAAGAAAGCCAGCTCTATATGGAGGTTTTTTTGATATTCATAATCATCTCTGCAGTAGATTGGTGCTGTCAGGAGCAGACATGTCTCACTGTCATGAAAAGCCTTATGTTATTAAAACATATTCTCTAGATCTCTGAAGTTAAGACCACCTTTCTATCTAAAATATATCTCTGACTTTGAAAACATACCTAACATGACCACACGTTTGAATGTTATAGATGACTAACTACTACTAACTACTAACCTGTTTCTTAGTTATCCTGAACTGTTTATAATAATAGCTTTTAAGGACTAGAACTTTATATTACAATTTTAAATGAGTTGCATAGATACAACACTTTGTAGTATGTATATTATACATAACAATATATACAATGTATATTATATATAAAACAAATAATCTTAAAGTTGTATCAATATGCAAAAATCCATACCAATGTAAAATATTTGATGCTAATAGTTTCTTTTAGTTTAGAAGTAGAGTCAGCAATCTGCCTTTTTACCTTATCATTCCTATGCTCCTTTTTTTCTTTTCAGAAAAAAATCCTTGAATATAAACTCCTTTGCTTAGTTTTTTTTTTTTCCTGACCATGACCAGTAACAACTTGCAACCAACCCCCATAAACGATGACAAACATCCATAACCCACCAAATGACCAAAAATCATCCACCCCACCTCTTGGGAATGTGGATGATATATTCTCTATACTGCTTCTGTTGTCTGGGGATGTCAGCATCTTTGGGGGCCCTGAGAAAACTGGGATAAC
>NC_022009.1:123900213-123907092 GCF_000317375.1 Microtus ochrogaster | reverse complement strand
CCACTGTGCCTGGCAGTAGGATCTAGTTTTTAAAGTAGACGCCTCTCTCTTCCTCCCTCTCTATAAAAGAGGAAAAGAGGGCTCTCTCTCTCTCTCTCGCTCTCTCTCTCTCTCTCTCTCTCTCTCTCTCTCTCTCTCTCTCTGTGTGTGTCTGTGTGTGTGTGTTTCAAAAGCAGATTCACTCAAAGCCTTAGAAACACCTCATGGATCCCTTGAGGCAGGAATCCTTCCTTTCTGACTGTGTCTGTGTCCAGCCTGGAGTCTGAATGTATTTATTTGGTACCCATGTGCCTTCATAATGAAGCAATCTACAAGGCATCCCTCTGTGTCTAGGGATCGTTGTTTAAAAGCTAAGCAGAGCCTGGCCCAAAAGGGTCAGACAAGAGAGAGAGAATAGACTCAGGATGGTGTCTTGACACTTGGGCCTTTCTGCTATTTGAAACCAAGATGAAATATGCACGTTCCACATGGCTGAATACGTGACCAGACCAAGGATATCTGTGCAAGTCCTGGCTTAGAATCTCATTCTTCCCAGTAATACACAGTAAGTTTCCAAGGCATTGGAAAGGCATTCACATGGGAACTCACTGCCAATTGTACTACGATGAGTCCTCATTTCCAACCACCTAGAGGTAGATCATTCCAGACAGCTGACCAAGCCAACAGGTTCACCCTACGTGACTCAATGAACTAATCTCCTGTTCTGTGCAGACAAGATTGCCATGCTTATTTGTGACTCATGCATGGGCTGTATACTCTAGAGTGCTTGTATTCAATGTGGCATGCTCCTTTATCGCTGTTTCTTTGCATTGCTCCTTTGATGTCTCTGCAAACTCTTGGGCACAATGGGATTTTATTGAGCAGTAGAAGACTCGTATTGCTGCAAGCTGAAGTTCAGAGCTGAGTTTCACCTGTCAGGGATGACTCAGGAGCTCCTGAATCTGGCTTCCCAACTGTGGTCTTAGACTGTCCAGAGCTTGCAACGCTCAGCCATGCAGCTGTCTTAGGCAGAGGCGAGTGTACATGGCTGACCAGTGCCGGTGGCCACAGTGTCTTCAAGAGAAACAAGCACATGATTTTTTCCCCCTATAATTGTCCTTTTAAATATTACTTTCCTTATGAGACTGAACCCTGACATTTAACCCTTGTGTTCTAGAGATTCTGACCGTTTGTCCAGAAGATTTAAGACCTCTAGATGGTCAGGTTTAGCACTATGATGATTAAATTATGATGGTAACAAAGGCAACAGAAATGCTTGCCACCCCTGTACCCAGCAGAGGCCTGTAAGAACCAGCAGGTCTGTCCCGGGAGCGGAAAAACAGACATCTCCACTCTGTCCCATGAAAGGAAGATCTGGGAACATTTTCCAAAGGAATAGGCTGCAAAACTCACTCCTCCCAGTATGGTTTTTACACTTCTGAGAATTTTCAGCAAATTATTAACCATATTTTTTTTTACAAGAAAAATGTCAATTTCTGTTCTTGGACTCTATGCAGTACACATCTTACTGGGGGTGCATAGATTTTTTTGTTTGGGATATTGTTCTTAAGACAGGCCCACTGGGTAGCAATTACAGCGCACAGACAGATCCAACTACAGCTGGCCCTATGGTCTTTGACAAATCATTGACACTGGTTCCAAACAGAGTAAATATCCCATTAATTTAATATCAGCAGTGCTTTGCGCTGACTTCTCATGGCCTTTAGGCTGGGCTGGCCTGTGGGAAGGGGACCCAGGTGGTCATATTATGTGAAGCATTTATGTTGTTCCTTGCCAACCACCTCACCCCCAGGCTCCTGGGAGCAATTTCCAGCAGAACGGAGAGCAGAGAGAACCGTAATTATGCTTCAGACCTGGCTCATCACCCAATGGGGTCTTGTATTTCTGCATGTGTCCTTATAAATCTTTTAGCTAAGTCAGGGTCTCACATGTGAGATGCAGTCCCCTGGGAACTTTTTAGTTTTTGAAACGAAAGTCTGGTTTAAGTTATTATTATTATTTTTTAAATAAGCTTTGTGGGCTGTTTACTTATGATAATTGTAGATTTAGAACAGTTATTTTATATGGCCCTAAAAACCAAATCTCAAATGAACTAAAATAGAAACACCTCAAACACACCTTATGTCACACAGAGTATTTCGGTATCACTTTTGCTTGCCTCGTGTGTGTGTGTGTGTATGTGTGTGTGTGTGTGTACACGCACGCTGTGGACAAAACATGGTGTCTTGTACATACTGTACAAACATTTTACCACCAAGCTACATCTCAGTCCTGTTTTTCCAATGAAATAATTTGGTTTCTGCAACGTAGAGAAGTAGTGAAAACAAACTTAGCCACTCTGGTTTTCATTATGTCCTAGAACAACCTTTAAACTTGATAAAAAACTAGTCAACCATCTGATCCAGTGGGTTTGGTGCTGCCTACATCAGAGTGGGTCGAGTTCTGGAGCCCATTTCTTAAGCAGCACGCTGAGTATCCTCAAATAAAGGGATCATGTATACTCAACCCTGCAGGAGCCAAGCATTCTTTCAGGCTATGGCTTGGTCTCATGCTACCTGTTAAAATCCACGCAGAGTGGTGAATTTCTCCTAAAGAAGGAAGACTTACTGGGATGGTTACAGCTTTTGATGATCTTGGAAGTTCTAGTTCCATAGCTGTTCTTTTAGCGACAGATGTTCTCTCTGTCTGTCTGTCTCACCGATGTGTGCATACTTGCACACACATATTATTAAATATTTTTCTAATTTTAGACTTTAGAATTTGAATTCAAGTTATTAGACACTATTAGTGGAAAATGAGTCTATGAGGCCCCAAGAAGCTCTAGAACTTTGCAAGACAGTGGTTTGAATGAGATCTGTCTCCCACAGCCTCATGCATGCTTGTTTAAATACTTGTCCTGTAGGTAGCTCTGTTTGGGGTGGCCGCGGAGTATAGCCTTTTTGGAGAAAGTATGCCATGGGGGGTGGGTTGTGTGAGTTTATAGCCTTGTCCCACTTCCAGTTTTCTCTCTCTGCTTCATGTAAGAAGTTTAACATGGACCTCAGGTTTCTCTTATAGCTGTCCATTTTTGTGCCTCCCCCACCATTATGGACCCCCCTCTGGAACTATGTCTTAGTTAGGGTCTCTATTGTTGAGATAAAACACCATGACCAAAAGCAACCTGGGGGTGAGGGGATTTGTTTCACCTGGCTTGCTGTCCATTAGCCAGGGAGCTCAGGGCAGGAAAGCTAGCCAGGGACGTGGAGGCGTGAACTGATGCAGAGGCCGTGGGGGAGTGCTGCTCACTGCTTTGCTCCTGGCTTGCTCAGCCTGCTCTTCCTGGTACCCAGGATCCCTTGCCCAAGAATGGCATCACTCATAGTCCTGTCTGGTTGGGGAAGGTTCTCAATTGAAGTTCCCTTTTCCAAATGACTCTAGCATGTGTCTAGTTGACAAAAACAAGCAAGCAAACACAAAGCAAAAAACAACTACCAGGACAAACCACAAGTCAAAACAAGCCACTTCTTTATATTGCTCCTCGTCATACCCTTTTCCCACTGTCATGAAAAGTAACAGATCCAGGAATGGTGGAAAACGTGGGGCTCAGACCACGGCAGGAGGAGGGCGGAGGGAGCATTCACATTTTCTGGAAAAAGCGACTGTCACGATCTAATCGTTTCTCTTTCGCTTTGCACTTCAGTGGTTGTAAGGCTGATGAGAACCTCCCCAAAGATGGATACGTTAAGTCCATAGAATAAGCTCATATGGTTTCAGAATTAAAGACTTACTGGGGTATTTTTTAAGCCAGGAAGGTGTATGACTCGCTTTCCTAGTGAGGGAAGCATCTCACCATGCAGTTTGCAGTGTTGGGGGCACACATTTGTAGCTGAAGGACACTACTTGTATTGGAGCAATTTATTTTGCTTACAGCATTTGCATTATTCTAGATCTTAATTCAATTCGATTAAATTTACTTTCTGTTTTTTAAAAAGGCGCGCGGAACCATCAGAAAAGGCTCCGGCAAACTCTGTATGTGAGGAAATGAAGAAATAATTAGCACGTGAAAATTCCTATTTCAGGACTGATAGCCACGGAGACATTGAAGGAAGATCTTCTTATCAAATTATACAAGATGAAACAAGAACAAGTGCATTGCAGAGTCTCTGATGTTAGGGACCATGGCTGCTGCTGCTGTGGTGTCTGTGATGACTAAGGCAGACAGGAATCAGAATCTCTGGGGGGCCAGGGCAAGATTGGAAGCAGTGGGAGAAGTTTCCGGGGGTATGGGTGAGTCAGGAAGGACCTAAGGAGCTGATGGCATACACAGCTTGTATTCCAGCAGCCGGGGGCAGTCAGGCAGGGCTCTGTGAGGCTAGCCTGCTTTGCATAGCGAGCTCCAGGATAGCCAGGACTACTAAGAGACCATGTCCAAACTCAAAAAAAAAAAAAAAAAAAAAAAGATCCGAAGGAGGGGTGGTTTGAGCAGGATGAAGGGTGGAGGGTGGAATTTATCCATGTGGGGAGGCGATCTCATCTATTTTCACTTTTATTTTTCATTTTCATAGTGTTCCATTGTAGGATTAATTGGCATTTTTCTGAACTCTCCTTTTAGATCACTTCTAAATTTTCATTATTAAAAACAAAGATACAATGTACTTCTTTGTATATGCCTCCTGGTGCTTATTGGTAAGATGTTTTTTCAGGGAACTATGAGGAGGAATGGATGATGTTCTGAGCTCCAGAGAATGGCTAGGTAGTCCCCTGTGGCCATTCCACTGGAAACTATCGCTAACAATGAAAGTTTTGCTTTCCTGCATCCTTACATGCTAGTACCGACAGACATACCATCTCTCTAACTGGATGGATGTAAGTCCTGGATCCCTGCATGTCAGTACTGACAGATGTACCACACTGTCTCTCCAGTGTGATGGATGTGAGTTAGTCCTGGATTCCTGCATGACAGTACTGACAGATGTACCACACTGTCTCTCTAGTGTGATGGATGTGAACATCATATTAATTGTTTTGGTTCATTGGTTACAAGCAAGGTTTACAATGCCCTTTGAATATTTATGGACCTCCCAAAGTCTCCAGCAACTTGAATGTTATTCACTATTCTGCCATTTTCTTTATTGATTTATAAATTTTCCTTATATATTTTGATGTCACATTAAAAAAGTCAACCAAATGGATTACAAATATCTTTAATACATTGGAGTCTTGCCCTCATAGATTTATTGTTGTCTTTTTAATTCAGTATTAATTGCAGTTTAGACACAATTATCAATATTTTTCTCTATGGCATCTAACTTCTATGACTTGTTTAAATGTTTCTTCTAAAGCATCTCATATAATATCCCAGCAATCTTTCACAATTTTTTTTTTGTATTTAAACCTTTCATTGGCCTCCAGTGACTTTTGTGTAGAGCGTGTCATAGCAGACTCCCTGAGTGGGTTACTGTGTTCCTAGGTTGCCCATTTTCATATTCGTATATGTGACACAGATGTCAGCTGATTCAGAGCAAAATCTGAAACCCTTCCAGCGGCAGTTCATGTCTGAGATCCCCATTGTCACAGGCATCACAAAAGCAGCTAAAACTGCTCGATACAGACAGGCATGATTTGAATCTGAGCTCAGTCTTCTCTATTTTAAACACAGCAAAAGTAGTAGGATTACTAGCAAAATAAATTGACTTGCAAAAATCTGGTGTGGAAATGATTATAACTGAAGAGAAGTTTGGGGTAGAAACATGAGCCATTCACTTCAAATAGTTTGCATGGGCCAGAAGACAAGGCCTCCTTGCCACTGGGCTCTGAAAATATAAGCTTGAAGTGAAGAGGACACAAAGGCATCAAGCCCAAGAGCCTAAGAACACCACCGGAGACAAACTGAGCCACACCGAGTCAGGGGAACGCACGGCCTGTAGGGGGCACTTGTTTTGCGTAAAGGACCTGTTTGCACACAGCGCTGGGAGTTGCCCTCTTACTCCGGCACCTAGCCAGTTTTCTCTAGCCTTCTCTTGTGAAAACTAAAGGTTAAACACTTGATCATTTTCTCACCTTGCTGGTCCTGTGACTCAGCTCTAGCCAGTTCTCCCATGCAAAAACACAACCCTCCCTCAGGATGAAGCTTTTATGTTTTTCACCCTTCTTCATGGTGACAAAAACTATCCCAAGAGACCAATGACTGAGTCATGCAGATTCTCAGGTACCCTGCAGTGGTACTATTCCTGCAATTAGGCTTCTTGTTGCTAGAAACAAAAATAATAGACATATGTGTAAGTCTTTGTAGTGAAGGACTTTTATTTCTTAAGCTCATTCATGGTTAAATACATGCCTACCAGATATGGCATTTTTTGATATGCATTTTTTGAATTCCATGTTATTTCTCAATGAAAACACAAACAGTAAGCAATGTGTTCATGACGTTCATAGAAATGAACAGAGGAGAGCATGAAAGCAGAACGTGTAACCTTGTGCAGGTTTTTGACAGAAAATAGGAGAAATGAAATGTGACCACTGCTAGAGCCAATTTGTGACAGGCGCCCCTCATGCCAACGTTCTCATCAGATGGTCTTTTATCAGCATGTGGGACTCACAGAAGCAGTTTTAGGACTGTATGGACGTATGTGTGCATCCCTGTCCCAAGGAAAGTCACATCGAGACTGTTTGTGCTGTGGGATGCTAATGGCATACTTTCTGCTGCAAAGCGGTCCATAAAATAGTCCCTTTGGAGTTACAAGTAGTGTCACCTGTTACAGACACAGAACAGCCCTTTTTATCAGTGTGACTTTGGAAGACACAGACGGCTGTCTTTTTGTGTTGTCTTGCCCTGTGGTCTTTGAACAATACAGCCAAGGGTCTGAGTTAGGGGAAAAATCCTTCTCTCTCTCTCTCTCT
>NC_022009.1:123870705-123900113 GCF_000317375.1 Microtus ochrogaster | reverse complement strand
TCTCTCTCTCTCTCTCTCTCTCTCTCTCTCTCTCTCTCTCTCTCTCTTTCATACTGGTATCCCTCATCATAACTTAATGTTAAAAATTACTTACATTTGTTCATTCAAATTCGTTCTGATTGTGCTCTCTCCGTCTGCTCTCTTGCCTCCCTTCCACTCCTGACATCACTCCCTCTACCCTACACATCCCCTTCATACACTCACGCTCTTTTGTTTTGTGGTCCTCTCCCTTTAACAAAGGCCATCCATTTGATCATAGGGATGAACTATCCAATGGATCCTGGGATAAGCTCTTGCTTACGTATTTCAAGATCTCAGGAAATGATTACTTTTTGCTATGGTCTGAATTTCTTTCCCAGTATTCATGTGTTTAAACTTATTCACTGGCAGGACATTATTAAGGGGTGATGTCTTTAGGTGGCAATTAAGTAATGGGGGCATAACTCCTATGAGTGGAACCTGATTCCTCATGGAGGCCTTAAAGGAGGGGCTCATTCTCTTCTGTCCTTCCTCTCATGTGAAGGAAGACAGCGTCTGTCCTTTCTGGAGAATCAAGGCACCATCCTGGAAGCAGAGATTATCCCTGACACCAGTCCTGCTGATCTTGGACTTCCAGCTTCCAAACTATGTGAGAAATAAATCTCCATCACTTATAAATGACCTACTAAGGACTAAGTAAGACCCTTCTCTTTCTGTGGGCCAAGGGGTGAAACCCAGGCATCCACTCATGCTTTGGTACTACTGAGCCACATTTTCAGTCCAAAGTTCTAGACTTAAATTCAACAGTGAACACGATCTGGCTTCTAGTTCCCTCGCTCAGAGGAACAAAGATGTGGGGCATGCCAAGTCATTTCTGACAAGGCGCCCTTTGGTTGTGGCCAACCTGATGACAGAATGGTGATGGGAGAGAGAGAGAGAGGATGGGATGAAGTTCTGGCTAAAGGAGCCACACCCAGGTTGTCCTGGGCCTAGAGATGCCTCAGAAGAGTGGTTGGGAGACGTCCAGGGTTATCCATCCTTCTCGGATTTTGCTCTTCTTCCCAAGAGATGATTATCAAGGGTTTTGCAGCGACAGTCATGCTGACTTTAATTGTGTGGTGTGTGACTCAGGCTGCCCCATGGTCTATCCCTGGCACTTTTAATCTAACCAGACTTGGCCCAAGGCTCAGGAGAAAACAACTACAAGTGTCATAGCCCGGGGCTGAGGTTGGGGGAAGCTCGCCAACTCATTATTATGGTGCTGAAAATCTCCCTCTGGAGAACCCTGTACTTAAGCCTTCCATGACACACTTTGTTAACTCTTTTAGATGAAGACAGATTATGTGTGGGAATAAGATATCCTGGCTCTTTAAACTTGAGTCTGTAGCTCATTATACACACACGGGGTGATGTGGTTTTCGTCCGTTTGTCTTCCTCTACCTTTGTTGGATGTCACCGATCTTGACCGAAAACACCACTCGTATGAGATAGGAAGCCGATGGCAATTATTTTTCACTCTGCATGAAGGCATTTGCCTGTTTCAGAGACTGTTTACAGTCTTTCTGTGATTACCCAAGTTCAGATTTCTTTTGTATAGACAGAAGGGCTTTAAAAAATCTGATGAATCCCAATGTTGGCGCATTCTGAGAGTCATCTTGACCTCAGAGTGGAAGTTTATCTTTTGAGGTTGTTTTGACTTGGGGAAGGATAGACACTGGAACTTTCCATGGAGAACACTGCTTGGTTGGCTTGTGTTCCTTCTTCATGATGTTAGAAGAGAAGGCCTGCTCCTCAACCAAAGTAGCAACCTATGTGCACTCAGTGTCTTTGCAGGACAGAGAATGCCAGGTGGTAAATTCATGCAGACCTACTCCTGGGATGGCAAATTGGCATTTCTCTTGCTAAATGGGTAAAGAACCCGAGATCCCAGGAGTGCCAGGCTTCTTCGACAAGTCACTAGGAAATGGTGCTGATAGTCGACTGGGGGTGCAGTAGACATAAGGGGAATTAGTGGGTACAGAGGCGAGGCACAGAGAATGTCCTAGGAATCCTTCATTCCCAGCTCAAGCTCATGAATGTGCATTGTGAAACTAGCCTGGGATAGCTTGTTGAGTGTTCTGATGCTGACCTACTGGACTCTGGGATCAAGGATCCAGTTGTATGGGTGGGGGTGGAGAAACTGATTTTGCTACTGTAGATTTGAGGGATTGTAAGACCTTTAAGGGATGAGACAGTGGGGAAAAGTTGGGTGACTAGGGTGTGCCCTTGGAGGGGCTAGTGGGATCCCGGTCCCTTTGTGTCTCTCCATTTCCCAGTTGCCATGCAATGAGCAGCTTCCTAAATCCCATGCTCCTGTCACAAAGTCCTGTTTCATCAGAGGGTCAAGGGCAGAAAGGCCTGGCAGCCATGGGTTAAGTCTGAGTCAGCACGACTTTTCTCCCCCATTTGTTCACTATCTCAGGTGTATTATTACAGTGGCAGAAATGAACCCACTCTTCTGTCTTGGCAATGGCTCACTCTACCTGGTCTTTTAAATTTTCTTTTTTTGTTTTCGGTCTCTTTGCTTTTTGAATTTGAGAATTTCATACATGAGTGTACTCTATTTGCTTCCTTCCCCCTCCTCCAACTTCTCCAATTCCTCTAGGGTTTCCCCAAACATGAGCTCCTGGATTTATATACAGTGTATATAAATATACAATAGATGTCAACATACATATTTATATAGTATATATGCATAGCTCCTAGAGAGTACAATTGGTCCTACCCTGATTTGTTCGTATTTAGTCATGACCTCCTAGGATTGGAATGTTGTCCCTGAACAGAAGACGAAGGAAGACTGGCTGTCCTTTCAGCAGTCATTGCTTGCCAATAACACTTCTAGGGGTGGGGCCTTGTGATTTGTCCTTCGTCTCCGTTGCCATGTCAACTGGTGTGGTCTTTGCAAGCCTTGCGCAGGCAGCCATCTTGTTGAGCGTTCATGGGAGCAGCGTTTCTGTTTAGTCGTGAAGAAACCATCAGGCAGCAGGATTCCTGGTCCTCAGGCTCTTACACTCTTTCTGTCCTATCTTCCATGTGGTTCTCTGAATCTTAGGTGTGTGAAGTGGTTGTAATTATAGTTGTCCAGTCCTGGGGTGGGGACTCTGAGGTCAGTTACATAGTCTCTGCATTTTGGCCTATCATGGACCTCGGTCATTGTATCCATATGCTGAAGGAGAAGCTTCTTTGGTGAGAGGTAAGAGCTGCCTTTACCAAAAGATGTGGCTTCCGTTTGTGCCTAGAGGGGTAGCATGGAGTGGGGATGCTGTGTTGCATTAGTAACCAAATCTTTATCATAATGTAAAAATAATCTGTTTCCCTCTGAGGCCTGGGTCCATTCTCAGCCATTGCTTCTTCATTGACTGTGTTACGATTCCACTCTTTGCTGTATTTCAAGTCTCCCCTTCCCTATCAGGTTTTTCCTTCAGTTTACAAATGGATTCAACTCCTCTGTATATTAAGAAAGATATTTCTAGTCTGCATCCTTCATTACTTTCTTTTATTGCTACACAACTTAAGTTCCTTTTTAAAAGGGTGTGTGTATGCGTATGTGTGCTTGTGTGCGTGCATGCCTGCGTGTGCAGCCAGAAGGGAACATCAGAGACCCCTGGAGCAGTTACATGCAGTTGCTGACTGCTTGCCTTGGGTGCTGCGACCCAAATTTGCAGCAGCTATGAGCGCTTGTCACAAATGAGCCTTCTCTGCAGCTGCTCCATCCAGACTCTTGGTGCGGTTCTCTCTACTCACTTTTCCTACCTCCTCACCATTAATTTAAAATCAGGCCAGCAGAGTCCTGGCTTTGTCCATTCCAATGACTGCTTTTGTCAAAGGTCTCTGTGGTAGTGTGGTGTGTTAGCTGTCAGCAGGTGACTTTCGTCAAAGGTCTCTGAGGTGTGCTTATCATCAGCAGGTATGGATTCAGCTTAGGTCCTTTTTAGTATTTATTTGTTTATTTTAGATAGTGTAGTAAGAGGCTGCTTGTTCATTTCCTAGCCATTCAGACTCCCGAAATAGCCATATAGAAACTGTATTAATTGAATCACTGTTTGGTCAATCATTACAACATATTTTTTAGCAAGCTTTTATATATTAAATTAACCCATTTCTATTATTTTATATTTTACCATGAGGTTCGTGGCCACTTGGCTGTGGCTTACTGGGTAGAGTTCCAGCGTCTGTCTCCAGTGGGACTACATGACTTTTGACTCTGTTTTCTTCCTCCCAGCATTCAGTTTAGTTTTCCCCACCTAGCTAAGTTCTGCCTTGCTATAGGTCCAAAGCGGTTTCTTTATTAATCAAAGGTAATCACTACACACAGAGGGGAATCCCACATCAAGATAGGGCTTCATCATGTAGCCTAGGCTAGATTGAACTCATGATCCTCCTGCCTCAGACTCCCAAGTAAAGAGATCAGAGACATGAACCAAGAAGTATGTTTGGCTTCTCTGTGACATTCAAGTGAATTAATTTTTAGGCCATTTTTTGAAGATAAATGACAGCATTTAAGGTAAAACATGGCTTTCTTTCCATTACACTTTTCTATTACCATGGGTAGTAATTTAAATAATTAAACTCTAAACTCTTGAAAGCAATTATTAGATTTTCCGACTCAGGAAAGCTCTGGGGCTTACAGAGACTCTGAAAAGGCATGGAGGAGTCCCATGGGCTCCTTTTCTCTCTATGGTTTGTGAATTTGTCACAGTCAATGCTGATACATTATTAGTTAAGGTTTGCTGGGCAGGTCTGTGTATAATGTCACGGTAAAGATCCCCTGTGCCCCACTCTCCACCCTCCCTAACCTCTTCCTTTCCCACTTTCCCATCTATTCAATGTTTTCCCCTTTCTATTTCCATCGCTTGTTATTGCTAACCTATTCCACCGTGCCGTATCTTCAGGCTCCCCTAGGTGCTGTCCTCTCCCAGAGCTTCAGCTGTTGTCACAATTGTGCCCACCCTTCTGCTTTCGTTGTGGGTCTCCTTCAGCTTGGGCTATGTCCGACTTTGCTTAAAACATGAACAAACAGCTCATTTGATTTTATATGTATGAATGTCTTGTTTGTATGTCTATCTGTGCATCATGTATCTGGTGCCCTCAGAGGTCAGAAGAGGCTGTTGGCTTCTCTGGTAATAAAGTTTAAATGGTCGTGAACTTGGGTCCTCTTTAAGAACAAGAACCTTTAACCTCTGAGCTGTCTCTCCAGCCCCTGTCTTTGCTCCTTAAATATTTTTTATATGGAGACCTGGGAAACGCCCAAGAGGGGAAAAACATTTGATTCTGAGAAACACTTCTATCCTGTGGTTTTTCAGATAAACACGTGTGAACAGCAAGGCTTTATGAGCTACTCTTGTGCAGGTGGGAATTTCTCGACCTTGGTGTCATGGACATTCAGTCCTGATAATTTGTTGTTGTGGGGGAGGGCTATGTTGTGTACAGTAAGATGAGTTTAGCTACTTGGTGGTCTTTTGCCCACCAATGCCATTAGAACCTTTCTCTTCCACCTCTAGTGCCAGGTTATACCAACAAAAAATGTCTCCAGACCTTGCCAAATATCATGCCAAGTCATGCTATTGAGAATGACCATGCTAATATGTGCTTTCTGCTCCCTGCGGGGATCCGAGGAACAGTTAGTTCGTCATCATTTAAGACTCAGTCAGCTCCCTTACGAGGTCTCTCACTTCCCTGCCTTTCTTTTCTGCAGGGACACTTCATCCTCCATTTCTCATGGTCTCCCTCCGACGCCACTGTGTTTTCATTCCCACCTCTCTCTTTCTTTCCGAGGATTGTTACCACGGGTCAGCCTTACAATCCGAGTAACGTTCCAGGGACTTGAGTAGATGAGCCACAGTGGCCTCTGCTGGCCAATGTGCCCCGTGGGACATTCCCACCACAATGCCCATTCCCTTCAAAGCCCGTCAGACAGTTAATAAAACATTGTTCTTCCCCGTCTTGGCACAGACAATTCTAAACTCCCTGAAGGCCGCTGCTGTGTCTGCTCTTTGTCCTCACGGAAGCACAATGCGCGTGGCTCTATTCGGTGTCTGGTTCTGCAGCACAAATGAGTGACCCTGCGAATGAATGGCTTTGGAGCTCAGGCTGGGCCTGACAATGACTCCTGCAGCTACAATTCTTGTTCACATATCTTCATAGGCAATGCATTCGTTCAAGAATCACAGCATTGCTAAGACAGGATTGTTTTTTATCATGTAGATAAGAAAACCAAGGAAGACCAGAGAGGCCGAGCATCTTAAAGTCTTTTATACCTTCATGACTGCATTGGGCCTCAATTTATTTCTTTTCCATACAGCCAGATTTGAATGGTTAGTAAATGGCTTAGTGGCACAAGAAACAAAACATGTGATTATTTTGTATTTTTATGTACTGTTTTAGAGAGCATAAAATCATTACTAACATGAATCAAAAATGATTACTAACATCGACAATAAATGGCTTCTGGCCTCCTTACTGACTTTGTCTAAACATAAAGGCTTGTCTTTTGTTGGTACTGCAGGGGCCAGCCAGGGATATCAATGCAGAAAGCCTCACAGGCCAACCGATGCTGACAGTAACAAGAGAAAAACGCTGACAATTGGAAGGGTACTTCCTGTCAATCTACAGCATAGGCATTGGTAGTTTGATACCGTCAGGAAAGCGCAGGTCACGGGGCTGTAAGTATTGCGGCTCCTCTACTCATTTGGAGAACAGGGACTAAGATAGGCACCTTCACCCCATCTTAGAGTTGGAGCCTTCGATGCCCATGGCAGGGAAGAAGGAGAAGAGTTTACATGGGTAAGGATAGTGTGAGTAAATTGTCATTGTATGTCTGAAATTCATAAGACAAGTGGGTGCTGATGAGTGAAAGGCGCTTAATCAGAACAGTGGCCTTCTCAGGTTGGAGCTGGCTACCATCCTCAAACCACTGGAGATGAAGGCAGAGCTTCCAAAGGTGACCTAGAATGGTCTTATTGTGACCCTCCAGTGAAGGTTCTCTCTAGTTATATGTGGGATAAAATGACAACTCCCTTCTACCACCAGAGTCCACCAAGAGTAGAGTCTTCCTGGACCAAGGAATTAACCTTTATCTCAACTAGTATTTTCTGGGTTGCAGGTAAATTTTACTCTTAGATGATACCCAGGGATGGGTGGTACCCAGGGATGGGTGGTACCCAGGGATGGATGATACCCAGGGATGGATGAGACCACAAAGATGATTTGTACACTTTACATCTGATTTTTAAAAAACTGGATTCAAAGAGAATGTGGAAAGATATACGGAATTCCTACAGAATATCTTTGAGATTGATATAGAGGTGGAGACAAGCTTTGATGGTATTTGACTTTCCTTTGATGCCAGCGAAAGGAAGAAGTTAAATGTGGGTAGCAAGAGGGGATTCCAATAGTAACATAAAGGCCTGAGTTATGAATCTCCACCATAAAGATCATTGATTGAGTTCTTCGTAAGATACTCACCAAAGGTTAACCTGACTTTCTAAAATGACTGTACTAGGAGGTGTGCAGCAGCTGCTGGGAGCAGATGCAGCCTGGCTCTGTGGGAATGGGTGACTTACTTGGGGACACTGTTACTTTAGCAGGGCCCCGAGCCTTCAGCATACAACAGAAACTGCAAATTCCTCGTTAGCTAGAATATTTCTTTTTGTCTTTGCTGACCCTCCTGTCGATACATTTGACCAGCACACGCAAAAGTAGAGATCGATCTATAGACAGGAGAAGCAGAATGAATTTGGGTGGTTTCAGTTTAAAAGATTCTCTTCAGAGGGGGATTAAGGCTGCAGAACTGCAGCCTGGTCATTTATTCACAAAGCCTTTGCATGGTCTGCACGGTGCAAGAGCGAGCGATTGCCTGTGAATATCCTGAAGAGGCAAAACAAATTTGCTCCCAGTGGTGGGACACAGCTATCTGAGAAGAGGCTGCTCCATTTTTCTCTTTTTCTGGGCATCACCTGCAGGCTGCTTACTCTGTGTCTAGAGGCGCTCCGCCGGGATTTGGTTTTATGGAGTTTAATGTAAGGGGCTGTATTTCATGAGATGAAATCATAACACAGTGGGCTGCAAGAATTTTGGGAGATTATTTCTTCAGAGTGTTGGCAAGCACCGTCCTCCAGAGAATGTCTTTGTCTTAAACAGAAATATAGACCTTTCATAGGCCTGGGAGGAGAGCGGACTCTTAATCCTTTCTAGACAGCTAGGGGTTCGGATGGCTGGGATGATGTGGAACGCACATGGCTGGGCTGACCTCTCCAGTTGAACTGTTTTTAAATCTGCAATTTTACCTGGATCCCGAAACCCCAGGGTATGTGGGAAGTGCATTTTGGGGGTGTCCTCACTTCTAAGCCATCATTAAAGCTTGTTTCTATTTATAGATAGTTCAATTCTCAACAAACTTTGACAACGCAGATGAACATTTGGCTCAGACCAGAGAAGACACTCCAGCACTAGCTCAGGTTTCCTTCCTGGGCCGTTCTTGTTATATTTTCAGCAGCAAGTTCTCTGTCTCCCTTGTAGGGAAAGCTGAGCCATTCCCTCGCCTTAGGGTCGACCCTTTCCCTTTTCCTGTAAAACACACATACCTGTCCTTAGGCTAAACATCTCTTCACTTTGTGATCATTTCATCCCCACTTTCTCTGCGATGCAACATCTTGGGCTAGGTTTCTCATGAATGGCAGGAGAGAAACAATGTCCCATGGGGGGATCTGGCGCCTCTTCTGATTTTGATATGTGTGGAAGGCGTTTGCATCCTCTGCAGCCCAGAGCCTTCTTGAAACGTGGTTCAGGCAAGAATGTTTTGGAAATGCAATTAATTCAGCACAACCAAGCCAGGCCCCATTGCACACAGCTCTTTTCCCAGGGAGATATCTTCGTCCCTCCTTTGAGAAGCAATAGCTGAAATCGTACAGCTTCAAAGAGGTCTGCATCGGCTGCCATATCCTCTCTAACGATAAAAAGATGTGCACATCAGGACAGATGTGTTTGTATCAAATTGTGTGCTCAATGTATCTCATGTGGAGCCCCCAGTGAATTCTTATGGCAACTCCGATGAAATTCTTGTTACCAAGGCAGGGAGGCAGGGGTTATGAGTTATTACCGTCAAGTAACAAATGCTGCATTCCTTATCACCCTCAAACGCTTTCTCAGGAAGATAAGTCAGCACAGACGGCCCCGTGAGACAGTCTGGGCTGCAGGATGCTGAGAGCCAAACCCAGGGAGGCGAACAGTACCGGGTGTGGTCAACAGAGGGGAGCAAGCTCTCTTGGACCTGTAGACAATCACCCAAATGTTCACCTCGCTTCCTGAGTCTTCTCACCTGAGGAGACTGGGGGAAGAGTGACTGGGGTTACAGAGATGGTTCAGTCAGGAAGGTCCCTGCCGTACAAGCACTATGTCTGAATTTCTGGAATGATCACCAGGTGCCAGCTATGTTTTGGGTGCCTGTGACCTCAGCCTTGTTGGGGTTAGTAGCAATCAGACAAGTTGATTCCTGCAGCCCATTGGCTAGCCAGTCTAATCGATGACTTTCTGGTTCACCAAGTGACCCCATATGAAAGAATAAAGCCAGAGCACAGTTGAGGAAAGACACCCGCTGTGGGCCTCGGGTCTCCACGCTTGTGCTGTGCGCACGGACATCACACCAACCACATGCACGCTCATGCACCATGCAACGGCGACTTGCAAGTCAGAATCTCCAGAGCTCAGACAAGGAAGTGAAGGTTTTAATCAGCTGAACAGTAACTCGGATCAGGCAAGTGTGAAAACCTGGTGAGACAGGGATAGGTGTTTGATAGAGGGGGTTTGGAGAGTGTCCGCCATTAGTGACATCACCAAAGGGGCGGTTCCAAGTCCCTGTTCACTGAGAAGAACATTACCCTCTTGCTTCTCAGTGCCCTTCTGAAGACTATTTTCCCCAAACATATTTCTCTCCAAAGTGTTTTTAAGAAAAACTTTTGCTTTTTTTTTAATAAGAAAAAAACCTTTCATGAGATGAGAATTTTGTGATTTCCTCAGTTGTCAGGAAATAATTCATTTATATTTACTTATTCATTTATTTATTTAGAGTGTGTGTGTATGTGTGTGCACGTGCGTGTCTGTCTGTCATGGAGGACAGAGGACAACTTTCAGGAATGGATTCTCTTTTTGCAGCAAGTGGATCCCGAGCCTAAGGGTGGAGCTCAGGTCACCTGGCTGGGAATGTCAGGCATACACCGTCATGCTTGTTTAGGTTTAAGTTTTATCCTGTTCCTGCCAACGACCTAAAGTAGATACCGGAAGGAACCAAAGAGGCCCGCATCAGTGACACAGGAACGCATTGGTTATCTGTCGATGGAAAACTGGACCCTGACCGTGATGGAAAGTCTGCAATCTAAAGCGAATGCCTCTAATCTAAAGCTTTTGCAAATAACAGCTCTGAGAGAGTGGGGGTGGTACCTCCCCTGAGTGGGGCAGTAACTACCCTGGGGTGGAGCGGTACCTCCCCTGCGCGTGAGTGGGGCGGTACCACCCGCTGTGTGCCATTCACAATTGCAGGTTTGTCTGGAGGTGGGAGTTGCAGTTTTACTTCTTTTGTTTCCAGCTTAAAACCACATCAAGGCAAAGATGAAAGCAAATAGTGTAAATCACGGAGGATTTAGAACAAAGCAAGTGACCCGTGAGTGGGTCCACATGCTGGGAAGACCTGCTTCTGAAGCTCTGGGAATATTTGGTCATTATTTTTCTAGTGGTTTCCTGTGTCCATTTCCTGTTTTCATCTGTGGAAATCCTATTTTCTCCTAATGGTTCTGCACCCCTTTCTTTGCTGTTGAGGATTTTTGCTTTTCTTGCAAAATCCACTAACAGGGAAGGCAAACATCACTAACAGGGTAACTGGTCCAAGTTTTCCATCTACAGGCAACAGAATTCCTTGTCTGAGGCTCTGTGGCTCGCACCTTTTTTCCTTCTTGACGTCATTTGGAAGATCTTCCCCTACCACCCTGCGGCTTCACCTTGCACCAATTGGAGCTGCAGTTCTCTGTTCCCTGTCATCCCATTACCCCTTCCTTTTCTTGATTTAAACTGTGTCCGAGTTCATGTCTGTGCTGATATCTTTACTGTCCACAGGGCCTTAGCATGTTGGTCACTGTAAGTGAGGCTGTGCCTTAAGATAAACCCCCGAATCCCAGGGGCTCCACACACCAAGGGTCTATCTTCCTCATTCAAAGTCTGCAAAGTCTGGTCTGATGTTTTGCTTTAGATGACCTTCTAGGTGGTGTTGGGTCCTTCGACTCTAGGCAGGAGAGAGGGAGGGATATATGCGTACATATATACATACATACATACATACATATATAGACTGTGACATATTAAGTCATGTATACCTGATAGACTCAAGATGAACCAAAAAAATTAAGCTCAGCTGGGCACCCAGGATGGAAGGAGAACCTGAGGGGGTGTGCTCCGCATTTCCTCAGCTGGAAGGCAGGCCTGTGAATGGGCTCAGTTACTCTTTTTCTTTTACATTGGCTTTTTAAATTGTTTTTGAAGTTTTCTAGTCCAGGCTGCCCATGACCATGCTGAGGTTCTTGAACTTTTGATCCTGCTGCCTCCACTTGCTAAGGCTTATACCAGGCTCTCAGTTTATGTGGCCCTGAGGATTGAGTGCAGAGCTTCAAGTGTGCCAAGTAAGTGCTCTGCCAACTGAGCAGAAGCCCTGCCCCTAAAGGGAACAGGAAAACCCTTCACGAAACAGCTGAGGATGAACTTGATGAATGGATTTTTGCCAGACACTTTTAGATATCTAGATAAGAATAGTTTACCAATGCTTTCAATACAGGCCTTTAAAAAAAGGCTAGCTATAATGCTTATTCAACATGGAAAATGGCAGACCCCTAAATTACAATGACCATGATATAACCAAGAAAAGAAATGTAACAGTTTGTTTATGTTGATTGCCTTGACGGGTTACCTCGTCTAGGGTTAGTAACCGTCTGGCAGTTCAGTTATTCCAGGGTCCCGGAGAGGCACTATCTGGAAGATAAATGGGCTAGGAGAGAAGAAGAAGGCCATGCTACATTTGTCAGAGCCTCCGTTTACTAGAGATGGGGTACAGCTTTATATATGGTAAGGAGTTGGGGGATGGGCACAGGGGTCTGAGCTCAGTTGACACACCTAGTTCCCTAGATAGTTTAGGGCAAGAAGTCACAAGTTGACACACCTAGTTCCCTAGATAGTTTGGAATGTGGGGTGGGTTCCGCTAACAGATAGCTCTCCATCAGCCAATTTGGGTATGGGGTAGGCTCTGTCAATAGAACGATTCCTAACACAACTATGGGTGTGGGGTTCTCTGTAGACTCCCCAGGGTGATGGTTCCTGCAATGATTTTAGGAGGAAATTGGCTCCCAACATGTTTATTTATTTATTTTGCTATTTCCCTAGCATCTACCATGCATTGTATAATCTGAGGGGGTTTTGTTGTTTTTGTTTTGTTTTTCCTGCTCACTAGCCCATTCTGTGGCCACACTGTATTTCCCTGAAGCATGCCCTTCTCTCTGGACCTTCAGGCTGTCACTGCTGCTGTGAAGTTCGCAGTTTTCATTTTCTGTACCTAGAATTTTACTGCTAGGCACTTTTTGGAGAACAAACACTTTTAAAGCTGTCTGTCTACTGAAATGCTCTTCAGAGTGTCCGCCCTTCTATTCTCTCACTTCAGATGCTCTTGTTTCCCTTAATTTTGTGCTTGAAAAGGCTCATTTTACTGACACTTCAGTTGTATTGAGCGTGGTAGATTTTCCTCTTTTGGAAACCAGCTGAAAGTCTTCCTTTTGTCTTGTTTCTTCATGTCAAGTTTATAATTTCCTGTTGGAATTTTCCAGCATTAAAAACAAACTGTCCATATGTTAAACATGGTAATCCTCCAGCTAATCAGTGTTACCACGAGCTTCCTGTGTGTACTGGACACAGATCTGGATTTTCCTGATCAGGAACCTCTTTGACAGTCAACTGGACACAGTGTATAATCATCTGGGCAAAGGTCTTGATGAGGAACTGTCTGGATTATGTTTTTTTGTGGGCAGGCCAATTTTTTAAATTGGGTTAATTGAGGGGAATGTGGGTGACTCCATTTCATGGGCTGAACAAAAAGGGGAAAAGATGCTGAGCAGGTGCAGGCCTGCATGTATCAATCCATTGCTGTCTTCTCTTGACTGTGGATGTCATGTGACTAACTCCTTCCAGGTCCCAACACTTCACTCCCCATAGTGATGGACCTCTATCTAGGTTTGTGAGCCAACAAGCCTTGCTCCTTCCCTCTGCCTTTGTCAGGGAATTAACTTTGCCTCTCCTCTTTTGCTTTTCTCAGTGGTAGAAGAATGAGCTATGCACTCACTTGGTCCCTTACTCCAGAGGTATTGGATGAGAGCTTAGCTAGAAACTTTAAGGGTTTGGTTTCAAGCTAAAGGAGGGAGTTCAGGGTCAAGCTGTGGACAGGAGGCAGTGTTCAGGCAGAGAGAGCAATAGGAAGGGAAGGGTCGAGGAATAGTTGGGAGCCTGGAAGAGAATAAAAGGTGGCTCTACTTAGGTTTTCAGAAGTCAGATGACCAGGCCAGCAGTGTGAAGGGTGCAATGAGCCAGAGCTTGAGACTTAGGAAGTGATGAAAAAGAATGTTGGTGACAATATTTCACAGAAAGATCACAGGTGTCTACTACAGCTAGCTTCAGCTAAAGGCCAACACAAGCTTCATTGTTAAAATTACTCTAGACTAGAGGGACCCTCTTAATATCTCCCAATCCCATCTTAGTGATTCACCTACACTTCCCCAGAATGCAATTCCATGGGAGGAGGGAACAGAGATGAAGCTCTCAGATTCGGCTGACTGAGAAAGAACACCCAGGTGAAGATGGCAGAGCAAGGGGTGGAAGGGATTTCAAAGACCCACTACTCCTATTTGGATGGACTGGGGTGCACTCTGGACAATGGACTGGGGACCAGCAGGAACTGGAGGATGCAAAGGGCAGCTAATAACCTGAGACTATTGGCTGGGATGGTACTGCTACAGATGGTAAGGTGCTGAGAGATTGAATGATTCCTTGGGATGAAGGATGAGGGCAGCTGAGACAGGCACCCGAAGCGCTCCTGAGGGCCATACTGCTCCAGCAATGCCTGTGGCTAGCCTCCTCTGTAGGGGAGAAAGCTGCAGGCCTGCATCTACAATGGGACTGCCAGGCGCCTCTGCTCCCAAATCTCTGTGTCAAAACTCGCCAACTCTGCAAAAAAAGATCCAGAGTAAAAGATACAGTTGATTTACTGTATCTACATTCTGGGTTGAAGTTTCTGTAAAATATTGTTCAAAGATAGAGAAAGAGCCAAAAATATGACAGCAGGGATTAAATGTCAAGCCAGATGTATCTTGTGTGACCATTTCTGGATGCTGCAAACTAACGTGCTATCTTTGGTTTGGAAGCATATTCATCTATTTGGAATCTTTTTCCTTGAGAGATTTGAGGATGCCATTAAAAACGATAGTTCTGGCTGAGGTGGAGCTTAGCGACAGAACATAAGCTTGGTCTGAGAGAGAGGTTCTGGGTCCAATTACAAGTACATATATATACACACAAATTCAACTACTAGATTTTATAGTCATTTTTTCCTTTAAATTTTACTGTAGGAGAACAAAAAAGGATAATTTTCTAATTTTCAATTTCTGGAAATGTCTAAAGCAATCCAAACAATTACTATTTAGAATAAAATCTAGAAGCATAAGCATGAATTTCCAATGAGGGGAATAATTATTATTAAGTACTGCCACGGTGAAATGTCTTCCCTATTCATCTGAGTCTCTGGTGGATCTTTAAACATTATTTCATCTTTTTTTCTTGTGTGTGTGTGTGTGTGTGTGTGTGTGTGTGTGTGTTTGCCTGTGGAGGCTAGATAAAGGCTTTGCATCCTTTAGAGTTGGAGTTACAAGCGGTGGCTGTGTGCCTCCTGTCATGGGTTAAGGAACTGAACTCAAGTCTTCTGCAATAGTGGTAAGAACTCTGAACCTCCGAGCCATCTCTGCAGCCTCCAGGCTTTGTAAATCTTGGTATTTTCCTTCAAGGTCATCGAATTGTGATGACCGCAGTCTGAACAGTTTCTTATTGTGAAGTACATATAAAACTGGATAATATAAATTGAAAATAGGAAACCTTGCTTTTAATAATTGTTGATCATGCGAATATTTTGTACTGAGTAATATAAATTCACAAGTAAATAAAAGCTCCGCTGTTCTGATTACAGTGAGTCCTCGAGAGCAGAGAACAAAGCAACAAATACTTGCTGTATGCCGACAGCAGAATGATCTATCACTGTCAACCACACCACCCACCTTAAGACTGGCCAAGGTAAGATCAGTCCTTTGAAAGATGCATCAGAAGGACCAAGAAGGCAGAGGGCAAACAGTTAATTATCCAGGTAGTGTTAGACCAGGAAGTAGTGGCTGAAGAAAAGTGCACACCTGTGTGTGTTTATGTATAGACACAGGAGCACATGCGCACAGGGGGAGAGAACTGTCGAGACAGAGTATCAAGAGAGCAAGCCTCTGTCTCACTTTCCACCTGAGAATCTGTTGAGTTACAGAAACTCATCAACTCACTTGCGCCGGTTTTCTGTCACCCGAAGAAATATAAGAGATGGCCAACTCATAGTGAAGAGACATTCACTCTGTTTCACCCTTCAGTGAAGTTTCCATCTGAGATCTTTGGGCTGGCGGTAAGATAAGTCCACGAGGGGCCAAACTGCTTCCCCCCTGGATGAAAGGTCTAAAAGAAAAGTAATGAGGACAGTGTGGGGTTTCACAATCTCCTCTGAGGGCACACCCCCAGTGAAGACCTCTTGCAAGTCTCCAGGAATGAAATGTTCCATTTGTCCCAACAAAACTGATTAAAATACCTGGCTTAGGTGAAGGGTCTTTCCTCTCTCTGTACATGATGTCAAGAATGTGAGTCTCTCATGGGTGACCCAGACATGAATGATGGAGCCTAGGCTGAGTCATTCTCCAGGGACCTTTGTTAGAGGATAAGCTTATAAGGTTCGCAAGGCACAAAAGTTTAAATCCCATTGACCAACGTTCAGATCTACCTCAACCTATCAGACTATAGTTGTAACTTTTTCAAGGAAAATTAGTTTAGGGAAGGCTGGGGACAAAGTCTCAGGAGAATGCCAACATGCCCATGGAACTGGAAGGGATGAGTAAGGTCATGGAAGAGGTGTGGCGGTTGGAGGGCACTGGAGATCCAGAGCAGCTCTCTTTATCACACCAGTGTACTTTGTGAGGAAGAAGCAGAACGATGAAGCCATAGCCTAGATGTGAATGCCCTCTGCCCTCTAAATGGCGAGGACATTGAAAGGAAGATGCTTCCTGCATTACTGGGAGAGTGGAGGTCGTGGCCATGAGTAGATGGAGACCATGAGGCGTGGACCTGGTAGGAACAGTCACCTCATGGCCCTGTTACTATGATTTCTGGTTGTGATGGACTGTGCCCTCTTACTGTGAGGGAGGGAGGGAGAGGGGGGGGAGAGAGAGAGAGAGGAGGTGGGCAGAGCCTTTTTAAATGGGAAGGTAGTGAATGTGCACAGGAGGAGGTGGGCAGGGCCTTTTTAAATGGGAAGGTAGTGAATGTACACAGGAGGAGGTGGGCAGGGCCTTTTTAAATGGGAACGTAGTGAATGTGCACAGGAGGTGTCTTAGTGGCTGCAGCTGAGGACACATCCTGTCAGGACCCCAAGAGCAGTCCAGTACAGATGGCTGAATGTTAACAGGGGTACCTCATTTACTTCCTGCTGGAGGAAACCGCTTGCAAAAATATAGTCCCTCAGAGAGAGACCTTACAGTAGGACCACAGCCAATCTTATTGGAAAGAAGGGACACCAATGTGTATATCTGAGACCATCTCTCTTTCCATAAGCTAAATTTCTTACATGGCCTAAGGTTATGCACAGTCTTCAATGTGTGCCCTTATTTATTGTAACCCAGAGAAGCTTGCCTCTCTGTCTAGGAGACTTCAGCAGCTCAGCTGCTTCTCCTCACCCCCTTCTTCTCTGTACTCTCTTCCCTCCTGAATTTTCTTTTGTCTTCTGCTTCTGCTTCATTTGAGCAGCTCTGGTCTCTGGCACTTGGACAGCCTGAATATGTATTTGTGTTTGCTGTACTGCCCTGGGCCCCACCAGGCAGGGATGATCATGACGCCTTGCTCTAGCTTTATCCCTGCAAACTGCTCCATCATTTGTTGCTTAATCCTCAAGAGCCCTTTGTCCTGGAGTCAACACCATCTCACTGGGACTCTTGGTTTTCCAGCTCAGAAATTGTCATTTTTTTAAAAAATGCCTTCTGAAATCCTCTCTGAATGTTATCGCCTTTGATCCTCTTGCCTCTGGATCCCCCATGCCTAGCTCACTCTCCTCCCTATGTCCAGAGTCCATGCTCCATTCAAGTGTGAGCTCCTTGGGTGCTCCCTGTTCTGTCAGTGTGCTATCCACTGCAAGGGTCACCCAATGAAAGCAAGAGAGGAAGTGGTCACCACCATGTCCCAGCAGCCACTGCCTTCACGCCAGCCACCATGTACCGTGTGTCTCTCTGGTGGGTTCCCAGGCTGTGCTATTCAGCCTCAGCTTCACAATGGAGCCACCTGGGAACTCTTAAAAACACCAGTGCCTAGGCTGCATCCCAGACCAATTAAATCAAAGTCTTGGGGGCTGGGAATCAGTTATGAGGATTTTTTTAAAAGCTGATCTAGAGGTTCCTCTGTAAAAATAAAGACTTGTGTTTACCAATATTGGACATTTTTGTAGATTTTTTTTTATTTGGTGGTGCTGATTTGTTTGCTTTCTTTTGGGGGGATTTTGTTTTTATTCTTAATGATGCCTATGATTGTTTCTTTGAAAATATCTAATTTTACTTTTAATTATGTGTGTATGTATGTGTTTATGTAGGGGTGCGTATACATGTAAGGGCAGAGGCCAAAGAAGTCCAGAGTGGGGCAACTGATCCCATAGAGGCTGGGAACCTTTTAACGTGGGTGTGGGGAGTTGAACTCAGGTCTTCTGCATACCAGCACCCAGTCTTAAACACTGTGCCAACTCTTCAGGCCTTCTATGAGTGTATCTTATGCTCAGTGGACCTTAAAACAAAACAAAAAAATGTTTCAAATGAGTTTAGAAAAGGAAAAGAAAAGTCGAATTTTAAGGGAAATTGAAATGAAGTCAATGGCTAACCCACATTGGAAATGACAAATACTGAGTCTCATTGCGTATTAACCTGTTTTGAGTATTTGATAGAAACCGTGTATACCCAAACACTGAAGGACACTAGCTAAGCATTTATTTAGTGAGGTTGTACCTTGCCTATATATAGTACAATTAGCATAATGCTAATTGAGTGAGTACTGAGTTTTTATTGTACTTCCTAAGGTGTTATTAAGGTTAAATGAGTTGTTGGAGGGGGAATGGGGATATAATAAAAGTACATTTTATACATGTATAAATATGTCAAACAATAAGAGTATTATCTTCAAACAATTACACGAGTAAAATGGGGTCAAAAAGTATAATGTACTATGTGCCTGATACCCGGGAGCCCCTGATCTCTGTACCCCCAATTGCTAAGATTACAGGCTTGTGTGGTGTGGCATGAGCAGGTTTTTTTTTTTCAACATGGATGCTGGAGATGGGAACTTAGGAATTCATGCTTGTCCTGTGTGCACTTCATCAACTGATCTACCGCCCAGCTTTCTGAACTGACATATTCTAGTACCTGGTCTAGATAGCTAACTTTTAACTCTTCAAAAAAAAATTGGCTTTTAAAAATTGATAAGTACATTTTTATCTCATCCCAACTTCAGCGCTCTGACTTTTTACTTGCTAGTTCGTGTTTCAGACTCTGGATAACTCCTCCCTTTCCTAACTTCTGTTAAAGAGGTCTTCTTCCCCTTGGACGGCCACATCTAAGGATTTCCAGTCTTCCCAGATCCAGAGTTAAGGAGCCAATGGACGCTCCATCCTCTCCCCAAAGCGACTACCAATGTGTCGACCACTTCTTATTAGAGGGGAAAAGGAATGCATTGCTTTAATCTAAAAATTTCCTGCTGAGTTTCCATCAGAAAACATGGTATTTGAAAGAAATGGACCCATCCTAATTCCTAGCTGGAAAGACCAGGTAATTTCATACAATTATATTGTGCCTGTTCATGGAAAAAAAAAAAACAACAATGATTGGATCCCAGTGCCTCCATGTGCTTCAGGTACAAGATGCAGTGCAGGGGACCTTTTGTGACATGTGCAGTTCACTGCTAACCCAGGTCAGATCTGTCTGAGGACCTCTGAAATCTTCATTTTCCCCTTTAACCCTCAGTTCTGGCCAATGGTTCTTTTAGAGACATACCTACTTTAACCCTCGGTTCTGGCCAATGGTTCTTGTAGAGACATACCTACTTTGTTCTGGTAACGTGCATTAATGGCACGTTAATGAGCTCCAGAGTGTCATTTCACTCTCTCTTAATTTCCCCCACCCAGCTTTCCCAGTCTCCGTGTATGACTTGGTCTTCATCCGGCTGTTCTGGGCTTCTGCGTACGATAGGACATGTGGCATTTAGCTTTTCCTTCGACTTATTTCATTTACTACAACACCCTTCAGCTCCGATCCCATTTTGCTGCAAATGACAGGATTTTATTTTTCCATAGATCTGTAATGTCCACGTATCTATATTTCTATATAGTCCATTTTCTTCCCCCACTCACTGCGGCTGCTCCTCTAGGCTAATTCCATGCCAGCTGATATGAAGAGTCCCTTGATGCACACAGCCTAAGTACTCCTTTTTTTTTTTTTCTGTTGTTTTTTTAAATTCTCTTTAGGCAATGCTGGGATTCCTGAATCAACCTCAAATTGGTGTGGCACCTAGGAAGACAGCTTCAACACCAACCTGATACAAAAGATAGAAAAAAACGGTTCCTTTTGGGAAATGACCCCACCACCATGCTGTGGGAAGAAGGATTTTTCTTCTTTGGTCATGTGGGATTCCCCTCTGTATGCTGTGAATATGTTTTATTACTGTTGGTTAATAAAGAAGCTGATTTGACCTATAGCAGAGCAGAACAGAGCCAGGCTGGAAGAGATATATAGAGAGAGTAGGCAGAGTCAGGGAGACACCACATAGCTGCCGAAGGAGAAAGAGGTGAGAACAGAAACTTACCACACCCTCATGATGATACACAGATGAATAGAAATGGATTAACTTAAGATGTAAGAGTTAGTTAATAAGAAGCATGAGCTAATAGCCCAAACAGTGTTGTAATTAATACAGTTTCTGTATGATTATTCAGGTCTGGGAGGCCGGGAAACTAAAGCATAGCCTCCAGCTAGACTCCAGTGTTGAGGTGAAGCAAACCACCAGCCGAGTCTTTGAAACTGAGGGACCAGGAATCAGTGGGCCCAAGAGGATCCCACAGGAGTTCTGCGATTTCCTACCACCCCAACTGGCAGCAAACATAGCACCTGCATTCACCAGTGTCACCTTCCCAGAGGTTCATGGTTGACCAAAAAACCCACAGAGCTCATGAGCACCCCCCCCCCCACACACACCAAGGTGGAGAATGTGGACAAGGAGGTGGTCCTGGTCAGGCCTTTGTGTGAGTGCGGCCTCAGCCACACTGGAAGGTGGGTTCAGTGCGTGGGGGCAAGGCCATGGGCTGGCTCAGCAGCTTGCCCTTCATGTCAGTTTAGTTTCAGTGCATGGGGGCAAGGCCACGGGCTGGCTCAGCAGCTTGCCCTTCATGTCAGTTTAGTTTCAGTGCGTGGGGGCTAGGCCACGGGCTGGCTCAGCCCTTCATGTCAGTTTAGTTTCAGTGCGTGGTGGCCAGGCCACGGGCTGGCTCAGCAGCTTGCCCTTCATGTCAGTTTAGCGTCTTTCTTCTCAGTGTCTCCATTTGAGTCCACAGCCAGTCATGTTGCAGTTCGTAGGCACCAAGGAAGTCACAGAGACAGCATGATCCCATTCCTCTGAAGAAACAGTGGAAAGGTACCATGTCATTCTCTAGAACTGGGCACTTTCCTGCTGGGAAGCAGAGTAAATGTTGCCAGGGTTTCCACCATATTACAAACCACATGGTGCAAGTGAGCATCTCCGTATCTTCCAGTCCCTCCAGGTCCCGCCACCTCCTGCAACCCCAGATTTCCCATGCCTTCTTTGGACAGGCTGGAAGCCGCCGGGTTCTCTATGACGGCGCCTCAGCCCCACCGCCTGTGGTTATAGGCACTGCTTTGACATGAATATCTCATCCCTTTGGATATGTGCTCAGAAACAGTGCAGCTGGAACATGCGTAATTCCAGTGTTTGAAAGAACCTCCATGCTTTTCTCTAGAACGGGCAGACTAATTTACTTCTCTGTCAACTGTGTATAAAAGGATTGCTCTTTCCCACATTCTTTCTAGCATTTGTAATTTTTTGATAATAACTATTAAAATTGGAGCTAGAGAGTATCTTGTTGCGCAAATTCTAATTGGTCTTAATAATAAAAACCCAGAGTCAGATATAGGGGTTAATGCTGAAAGCTCAGAGAAGCAGAGCAGCAGCCTCTAGTTCTTCGCTCTATTGAATCCACAGACCAAAGGGGTGATCCCGTCCCTAATAATCCTCAGACTGAATGCCTTAAGCTCCTCTCTTCTCCCACCTTATATTCCTCTCTTCGCCCAGCCATATCCCTTCCTGTCTCCACCTCCCTAGTGCTGGAATTAAAGGCCTGTGACTCCCAAGTACTGGAAGTGTGAGTACCACTGCCTGACTCCTTTTCTCTTTGAGACTGAATCAATCTTGTGTTGCCCAGAGTGGCCTCGAACTCACAGAGATCTATCTGCCTCTGCCTCCTGTGTGCTGGGATTAAAGGTGTGTGCCACCACTGCCTGGCCTCTATGGCTAACTAGTGGCTTAGCTCTGCCCTCTGATCTTCAGGCAAGCTGTATTTGTTAGACCACAAACAAAATATCACCACAGTCTCTCATTGAAATTTTAATGCAGTTTCCTGAAAGAAAATGATATTGGACATTTTTCATACATTTATGTCTATATTTTATGCTTTTAATTCTATGATGCAGCCTTAGTATTCTGGAATTAGGAAGAAGTTCAGGCATGCATAGTTACCTGCCTCTACATTCTGCGTGTGGGAAAATGGATTTTCAAATGAGATCTTACAGAAAGATAAATTCTCTCTTATAGATTCTTTTTCTCAATATTTGGTAAATTAGACCAGATGTATTTTTTTCTGCCCTTGACACCATCCCCCTTTGAAAAGTATAAACCAAAACTCAACAAACCAACCAAGATATTAGCACTTAACTTAAAATCCAGTGCAAGGTTTTATCCCAGGAGGAGGAAGAAAAGGAACTATAATTGGCTGAATTTATAGTTCCCTTGATGGGTGTTATGTTGGCTAAACTTATGTCAACCTGACACAAAATATAGTCATCTGAGAGGAGGGAACCTTAGTTAAGAAAATGCCTCCACACGATCCAGCTGTAGACAAGGCTGTAGGGCATTTTCTTAATTAGTGGTTGATGGGGGAGGCCCTGTCAATTGTTATGATGTTACCCCAGGCTGTTGGTCCTGGGTACTATAAGAAAGCAGACTGAGCAAGCCATGATGCAGCAAGCCAGTAAGCAGCACCCCCTCCATGTCCTGCCTCCAGGTTCCTGCTTTCTTTGAGTTCCTGCCCTGGCTTCCTCCCAAACTTTCCTCTTGGTCATGGTGTTTCTCTGAAGCCAGAGAAACTGTAACTAAAGACAGGTGCTGCGTGTGTCCCTTTTTTGACTTGTTTCCCGGAAGAGTAACTAATGGGAGCAGAAAAGCAAGCGGAATCCACCCCTTGTCTTCTTTCCTTCTCACTCTCCTTTCCCGGGAGACAAGCATGTAAGTGACAGGCACGTTGGTGATACTATTTTTTTTGACAGTTTTGCTGCAATAAATCATATACCAGACAGTCCACTCGCTGCAAACAAGAACGCCAGTGGTTTTAGCACACACAGAGGTTGAACAACCATTATATCACAATCTGTTGTAAAACATCTCAGTATCTTCAGAAGAAGCCCAATGCCATTTAACCACCACCCCATCCCTTCAACAGCTGTTGATCTCCCTTCTGCTTTTGTAGATTTAACTGTTTTTGGATCTTTCACATAAAAGGAAAAATAGAATATGTGGTCTGTTGTGCCTCTTAGTATATGTTTCAGTGTTAATCAATGCTATAGCATCTATCAGTACTTCACTGATTTTTATGCATTTTTAACATTTTATTGTTTATATATACCATAGCTTGTTTATTAATTCATCAGTTTCTGATTCTGTAGTGTGGGTATGAAAGCATGGATATAGATGTTTGCTGTTTTGTAGAGTTAAACACCTATAGGTATAGGTATACATACATTTATTTTGGATACAGACTCAAGAACAGAATTGCTAGGTGAAATGACAGCCATATGGCCAACTTTTTGAAGTGTTAATCTACATTGTTTATAAAAATGATGACACCATTTTATAGGCCTGTCAAAAGCAAAAAGAAAGGGTTTTGGTTTTTTCAGAGGCTTGCGGTGGTTTGAAGGAGAGATGCCCCTCATGAACTCGGACATTTGAACCCTGGGTCCCCAGTAGGTGGTACTGCTTGGGGAATTTATGTTTGTGCATGGGCTGTTTCACTTGTGAGTCACTCTACTCTGTGTGTGACTGAAGACGTGATCTCTCAGCTCTGCTGGGCGACTCACTGACCTTCCTTCCCTGCCCTCGCGGACCCTGCCTTCTTCCACAAGATGCGTTTGGTTGTGTCCTACCATGGCCACAGAAAAGTAGCTGGTGTACTTGTCAACTCTTGCTGCTGTTGATCTTTCTTTAAACCAGCTACAAGATGGGAAATGGTATTGTACTGTAGGTTTCACCTGCATGGCTCTAGTTTGCCTCACCAGTAACTTTGGCATCTTTCAGTATGCTCAGTGTTCATTTGCAAAATTCTTTGTTGAGAGTTATCTTTAGGGAGAATATTCTTATTAGTAAATATGATGGATAAAAGATGGTAAGGATTGTTATTAGGAAACTAACACTTCAATAGAGAATCAAAAAATGGATTTTATTCTTTGTGATTATATATTGCTTTACTTTATAAGAAATATTAGAGGGAACAAGACATAATTATGTATCTAAGATACTTATGTCCATCTACATACATGTGTGTGTGTGTGTGTGTGTGTGTGTGTGTGTGTTTAGATTCTTTACTTTCTCAAAAAAATATTTGAGCTAATTGAAGATGATTTTGAACATGTTAAGTAAGTCCTGCCTGGGATAAAGCCATTATATGCAGAATCTTAGGGTATAAAAAATGAAGAAGACAGGCTAAATAACTTTGAGACAACCAACCCCCATCTTCGTCCCAGGCAAGTGGTCCAGGTGAGCAAACCATAGAGAGCAAGTCAGTAAGTAAGCTGCGTTCCTCCATGGTCTCTGCTTCAGGTCCTGCCTTGGCTTCCTCTGATGGTGAACTATAAACACTAAACTGAAATAAACCCTTTCCTCCCCATGTTGTTTTGGGTCACGGTGTTTATCATGGTCACAAAGAAGCTATTACCACGGGGCTTTCATTATTGCCATCCTTCCAATTGACCCGTATGGTGCTTTGCTGAGCTAACTAGGATCATAGAGTGTGAAAAAGGAGGAAGAGTGGTTGCAGATAGAGCTGGACCAGCCAGAGAGAGGTGGTAGGAGGCCAGCTAGGCAAAAGAGGTAAAGATACAAGTGAGAGAATGGTCAGAGGGAAGGACGGGGAGGCTGGGTGTGTGAGCGCACAGTTGTGGGTGATGGGTGTGCTGGAGAGAACTCAGTGAGAGCAGGAGGTTATGGAAAGATGGTAGAAAATTTACATGAAATATTTTGGACGTGGAATGATCACAAATAAAGACAGGTATTATCTATGGATATAATTTGTCTATTCAAGACGATGACACTTAAGCTGTCTGGGAAAATCCCTCACCTCCTTGGAATCATCCCCTTCCCACAGAGGAGGCAAATTAAAAATCTAAGAGGCTAGAATGGAGTTTTGAGACTCCCTCAGCATGAGCTTGGACTCGAGACAGTAAACCAAATGCTGAACTTTCAGGGAACAACTGGGAAGAATGGTGGGTAGAGATGAAAATACCATAGGAGAGTAGGGAAGGAGAATGATCCAGAAGATAGCTCGAGACTAAGGTAGTTTAACCCTGTCTTTCACCTTGACTTTGAAGCCTTTCCTTCAGATGGGGAAGCAAAGAGGACCCTGCCATTGGGAGCCTGTCAGGATTGTCTTCAGGCCAGGACGGTGAGGGGCTCCTTCCAGAGGATGTGTATGGAGAGCCCCGGTGGTTCTAGAGTAAGGGTTATGAGGTTGTCATGGCAGCTGTGTCGTGGGGAGGAGAAGATAGTATGTGCACTTCAAATGAGGTTCACGTCCTTCTTTGGGGATTTATAGATGAATAGTACCAGTGATTACACGAACTCAAGGAGTCATGTGATCACAAGAAACTGTCCTTAAGCATCCTCTTCATGGTAACCCAAAACTTGCCTAAAGATTGTCAAAGGTGGATGTTGGCTTGCAATTTGTTGAGATGTAGGACATCAGGGAATCTTGGACCCTGAGTTCTGTCCTCTCCTCTCTCTGACCCTGCAAATATGAATGAGAAGCTACCTTGGGTTACTCAAACCTGAGCGCCCTCAGTCAGCTTCTTACCCGCTCCCCACTTCCTGGCTGAGGATGACTCAGTCTGTCTTACCATCTACCTCGACCCACCCGCGATCGGACTGGACTCTCCTGTGCACTGGAACAGAACGGTATGCATTTCAGTACTTTCATGGTCTGGGCACTTCTCAGTGTGCTTGGCATGTGGTAGCTGTGGGATGGATCCATATTTAGCAAATCTAGGGATCTACATTGATTACACAGAAGCTGTCTACCTGCCTGTGGGGTTATGACTGCTCCCTAGTCATTGAGGAACCTTGCCTACAGTCTCCTTCTGTGGCTTCATCACCTGTCAGGACAGCTTGCAAAGCATTCTGGGGAAGAAACTAGAAAGGATCATTTGCTCTTGCTACAATCCCCCAGTCCTTCCTCTCACCCTAACCCTTCTGCCTCCAGTGCTTGATTGAGTCAACTTTGATACTATTTTTTTTTTCCTGCTTGAAAAAAATCAGAAGCAAATTGTAATTTTGACAGCTGGCTTCCTGTCTTCTGTTGTGTACTGAGATGAGTAAGTATATTTAATACTCATCACTGTCTGTGACAACCGCTCTTCTGCTTTTGTTTGCTGTGTCAGGAGGGAATCAGGGCACCTGAGTGTGGTGTGTGCCCTAGAGTATGGGAATAGCATTGCTGAAGTCCCTGCCAGAGGCTATTCAAGGCTAGGGCTGATGCTTCTAACACTCAACTCATCTTCAAGTTCATGCCCCTAGTTGGAAACTTTTCTAGAACTTTCTATAGTAGACCCACTTCTGGTCTCCACACCCTCAACAGCCTGCACCCTCAAGTCACTTATTCACCTCAGGGTACCCAGTCACATGTCCCCTGGCCCCTTTGTTACCGTCAATCGTCTCCATGGTTCTTGGAGACAGTGGGCTAACTGCTCCATCCCACGCTCTGTCCCTGAGTTCTTCAGGCTGAGGAGCACCCTGGGTGGTTCTCCGACAAGCTTTCTTTTTCTTTCTGGCTGTTTCCATTCAGATGTCTCAACCATCCCCAGGTTCAGCCAATGAGGAGGACCTTGTGTTGGGGCAGAGCTTCTGACTTCCTTTGCGTGTGTGTGGACTGGAGTATTAGTTTGAGTTTGTTCGTTTGCTAAAAAGCCCTGAGATTACTGTGCTTGGCTAGAAGGTTTCATGTGGCAAACTATGATATTCATGAGAATTGAACACCTCCTCGACATACCTGTGTGTAAGTGACTTTCTATAGCCTGGCATTCTGCATCCTTAGATACAGCAGCTAGCGGGAACTATTTGAAAGAAGTTCTCTTTTTTCATCATTAATACCTAAGCAATAATGGTCAAATAATTGTCTACATAGCGTTCCACTGCATTAAACATTTTGAGTGCCATTTAAAGTGTACAGGAGTATATACATAGGTCATACACAACTACAATCCCATCTTACGGAGGGGCCCTGAGAACACCAGCGGACTTTAGCATGTATGGAACATTCTGGAACCAATCTCTATGGTTTCTGAGAGGTGACTGCTAGGCTACTTCCTGTAGCTTCTAACATGTCAGTCAAGAGAAGCTCGGGGTGAGACTTTCCGTTGTTTATTTTCTGATCAGTTCACATTCATTAGTCAATGTATTTTTTTTCCCTCTTTCTTTTTTTATACTGAGGTTCAAGAACAGCCTTTAGAGAGACCTTGTTTAGAAAGCTGAAACAAATCTCCTTTGAAACCTCCCAGAGTCTATGGGAGAACCACACACAGCAACTGAACATTTTTCTGTTTCTTTCTCTGCGTTTCTTTGCATATGATAGTTACACATAACAACGGCTTCCTTCATGACATTCTCAAACTTGTACACAATGTATTTGATCATATCCACCCCTTGCTACCCTCCCTTGTCCCCTTCAATCCTGCTGATTTCTTTCTTCTTCCCAACTACCCCCTTCTTTTTAATTGTTAATAGTCCATGGCCATTGTAGAAATGGCAGCCATGTTCTGTAGAGATTCCTGTCAACTGCAAGTCTAAGCAGGCTCTTTCTGGAAACGTATTAGTTCCCTTCCTGCAAGTCTCTGCACCTCATTCAAATCAGCAGACACGAAACCGGCCCGGAAGGTCAGGCTACAGACTGCATTCAGAGCAGCAACTGGGGGGCCCTGCTTGGGTTGAACTGCGGGGTGCAAGCTGTTCAGGAGAAGGTCAAAAGTGCAAGGAGAGCTCCCAGCCCCCCAAAAGGTAGAGGGGCCCCTGAAGGAGTGTGATCAGGCTGCCCTAAACTTCTCTGCCCATGAGCCACACCATCTCCAGAAATAACATGTGTGGGTTAAAGCAATAAACAGCGCTCAGATCTGGAATTCCGCACAGCCGCAAACATATCAGCCGGAATGTAAAGTGGCGCAGCTCACAGTACATCTATAATTACATCTTATTTTATTAGTCGCAAAGGGTAATTGCATCCAGAAAATTCCCAACGTAAATGTGTGCTGCAGAGATAGTGTGCCTTACTCTGAGAAAGCAACGCAGGGCCGCGCCGTCTCCCAGCACACGCAGAGCAAGTGACATCGGAGCTGGGGAAGAGCAGGGCCAGAGCAGTTGCCCGCGCTCAGGATGGCAGAATCTCGCGTGAACACTCATTCATTTCCCCCATCTCGGTCCCTGAGTGTGTTGAGGAGGCACATGGCCTTGGGGAGCTCAAGGAAGCAGTTGCGAGCTCGGAACCCATGCGGAGGCAGCTGGCTCGGGTAGCATTGAGGCTTACGCCAGCTCTGAAGCTCACAGGGGCAAAGGCAAGAGCTTAACTCTTCTTGTTGCCTCTTGAAGATACCAAATGCCATACTTGTTTCTACCCTAAGCTACAGAGTACAAACCTAATGGACAACGAAGCCTTCTCTTTGAGTATCTAATAGATAGTGGAAATCAAGCTCCATATCTATGAACATAATTTTCTTGTATTAGAATCCTGCTTAAATGCCACTAGTGTGGAGGTAGAGGGAGCGGATGATGCTTTGAATGAGGCTGCCCAGCAAATGCTGACTGTCAGTAATGGAACCATCCAGACATGCCCAGAGGATGCCCAGAGGGATGGGAAGAGACACTGGGGGAGCATGGCCACTCCACTCTTGGCTGCTCTGTTTGTTGCTTCTGTGACCCCACAAATGACTTCTTAAAGGGCTTTGGGGGCACACTTGTTTCTTCTCATCTTGCTACTCCTTTAGGATGCCTTTCTTGCTCTAAGTCTCTGGGCTGACCACTAGAGGACTTTTACTCTGTATGAAATAAGGCGCCTTCCTGAGCCCTTCCACCACTGTATAATTGGAGCTGTAAAACCGTTGGCAATGTTCTCTTTAAAAAGGCTGGCAAATGCTGAAGGACATTATTAACCCTGACTCCTGTAAATGTCTAGTGAGTGAGAAGGACACGTTTGTCTTAGTCCTGTGTAATTTTCATTATGTAATAATAAATAAAACTAATATTTAAGGAGCTACAAGCAGACAAACTTTTGTAAGCATTTTGCTCCCCCCCACCCAGTCATCCATCCATTTTCTTAGGGTTTATAAACGCCTGCCATGGACCAGCCTCTATAAAGGTGTGATTTGTGTCTATAAGGGAGACTGAGTCTCTGTCGCTGGTGAAGACGGATTCATGAGCGGGAATTCTGCTGCTGTGTGTGGTGGAGACAATCA
>NC_022009.1:123859085-123870506 GCF_000317375.1 Microtus ochrogaster | reverse complement strand
GGGCTGTCATGCTAAGGCTGTAAGACAATCACGGGCTGTCATGCTAAGGCTGTAAGACAATCACGGGCTGTCATGCAAAGGCTGTAAGACAATCACGGGCTGTCATGCAAAGGCTGTAAGACAATCACGGGCTGTCATGCAAAGGCTGTAAGATAATCACGGGCTGTCATGCTAAGTCTGTAGCACAGATCACTACTCCACAAGACTCCTGGGAAGGCTCAGAGCAGAGAGTGAAACCCAAGCTGACCTTTAACATATGGGGATGTGTTGAATTAGGAGCGGCGGGGCTGTGTCCCCGGCACCCGGCCACCCACATGGCTAGCTTAGCTTATGTCCCGAAATAATTACACGGAAACTGTATTCTTTTAAACACAGCTTGGCCCATTACATCTAGCCTTTTCTCGGCTAACTCTCACACCTGGACTAGCCCATTTCTAACATCCATGTAGCTCACGAGCCGGCTTACCAGGAATGATCTTAACCTGCATCTGCCTGGAGTGGGGGAACCATGGCGACTCCCTGACTCAACTTCTTTCTCCCAGCCCTCTGTTCTGTTTACTCCACCCACTTAAGGGTTGGCCTATCAAGGGGCCTAGGCAGTTTCTTTATTCCTTAACCAATGAAATCAACAGATTGATATATGACACTCCCACATCAGGGACGGTTTCAGAAGTCTGATAGGGCCCAAATTAAAAAAAAATGTTCATTAGATTTAATAATAAGGGGCCATCTACATCATTATGTCCAATTTCAGTAAAATGCTGGACACAGAAGCTGGACTACTGCTGCCTACTAAAGAGTGAGTGGGGATGAAAGCGTGGAGACAGGCTGGATGCTAGCTTCAAATCGTCCCAGGCTTAAAGGAGGTCTTTGAGTTTTAATTTATACACATTTTATAAGGTTTTAGAACTCTGTGCACTGTTCCAACAGCAAAGAGAAGGAGGGCAGGTAGGTAGGAGGGAGCTGGCCAGGAGATGAGAGACCAGGGTTCCCATGAGTGAGCTGCTCCTTCACAGAGGGTGGGAGTCACCTAGAGAAGAAGGCGAGGGCGAGCCTGGTCTATGGAGCTACACATCGTTTCGTGGCCCATTTTGCGATAAATGAGACACCCTCCTTCTGGTCTGGAAGCCCTTCTGCCAGGCTGTATGACAGCCATCGTGTGTTGTGTGTCAGTGAAGGGTGACAGACAGGGACTCCAGAAGCCTGCTAAGTCCATGTTCCTCTTGGTGGGCGGTTTTCCTGAGCTCCGTGGTTATTGAGGGAAAATGCACACCCAGTGTTTCTGGACCATCTGAAACAACAAGCAAATCTAATCCACCCAGAATCTGAACTCTCATGTGAAACTTCCCAATTTTGAAATGTTGGGAAATAGTAAAGACAAGACAAGGAAGAAGGGAGAAGGTCATGTATCCCATGCCTAAGTAAGGAGTTACGGACTAAACAGCCCCTAGGGGAGGGAGGATCAGTTTTCTTTAAGGCAAGGATGGTCTCAAACCCAGGAGCATATGGGTAGCACAGCTGGGGGCAGAGGGAATATTTAAACAGCTAAAAAGAGGGGTGAGGTGGTGGAGGCAGCTCTGAAGGAGTTTGGGGGGAGAGTAGAAGGTGAACTTGATTGAAATATATGGTATGCAATCTTCAGAGAATGAATAAATATATTAAGTAATAAATAAACGTAAAACCCAAGACTGAAAGTATCATTAACATTGTAGTAAAAACCTTTATAAATTTTCCAGAAAATGCAAGCTCTTGATTTTAGCCTTTCCCTCTCCCGAATAAACAGTCAAGTGACAGCGAGATTATTGCCTTAATCCTTTGGACTTAAACCAAACAAGAAAAGGAACAGCTACATAAGACTTCACCAGAATTTATCTGTGCGCCCTATCAAGCCCCGGGCCCCAAGGCTCCAAGTCTGACTGAGTATCTCTTTTAAGGACTAGATGTTTTTCCACCCTTAGACCCCGTTCCTTTCGTACAACCACACAGAAAACAACGCGGAGAGCTGCAGACAGGAGCACACTGTGGCGTGTAGTCTTTCCAAATCAGGTTAAAATCCTGTGGCCTGGCAGGACTTTAATTCTAGGAAGCTGATTCTCTTACATCCATGTGTAATAACGGAATTTTCTTGGCTCACTTTAAAGTGTCCTGAAGGGTTGCACTGCTCTGGGAACCAGAAAGGACCTCATCACTGCTTATTAATAAAAACTGAGTAAGTAACAGTAACTTTGAAAAAAAAAATGGGTCCTGTACCATAGGCCAGGCCTGGAAAATGATTGCACGTACAAACAGGAAAGATGTGTGATGTGTCAAAGGAGAGAGAGCACGCTTTTATAATTTAGTCTCTGCTTGCTATGATGCTTAGCTTTTTTTTTTTTTTTGTAGGATCGTGAGGATGGGTGCACATGAAAACCAGGGGAGATACATGTATGAACCTTGCAGCATGGAGGGCTCACTTCAGGGAGAGATGAATTATGCTCCTGACACGGAGTTGCAAACATGGCAGGCTACTCAGCCAGCACACTGGCTGCGAGGCTGTGCCGTGGAGTTTCTGATTTAGGAATTCCTAGATTGTACGGATGCTACCTGTTTGGGAATCCCCTCTGAAGATCAACTATTCTAGCATGTTTCCGGGCTTTTCTGTGTCTCCATCCAGACCATAGTATACACACAAATTTATTTAACTTCACCGTATTTTAGTACAAAAAGTTGATCTATGCTCCGGACCACTGGACCAAAGATCTGGCAAGACTTGCGTGAGAATGGGAGATGCGATGTCTAGGGAAAGAGGGGGTCCAGGTTGTCCGTCCTCCTTCAGCTGCTGCTGTTTCATCTGGGCAGCACTGGGATGGGTTCCCTCAGCGACGACGCCAAGCGGCTTGTTTTTTTGGGCAAGGGCTCTCTGCTTCACACTGCTAGAACTTCAAAAGTCCTTCTGCTTCGCTTTTCCAGTTGGAGCCTTGCTTGGTTCTGCCAGTAGAGGGCAGTAGAAGGAGCCTGTAGGAATGGAGAAGGAAGAGCCTTGGTCCTCCCATCTATGTCCCGTCTCCTTGTTCCTAAGACTGCTGTCCCAGAAATGGAGGTGATTATTGATGTTGGCAGTGTCTTCCTGTGCTGTGAATCAGCTTCATGGCATCCCTCCTCCCAGGGCTATATTGTAGTTCTAGGCAGAAGATGCTCTTTGTCTCAAAAACAGGTCCCTCCCTCCCTCCCAGTGCTGATGCCACCACCAGCGTTATTCAAGCAGTACATCCCCTTAGGGTCTGGGTCTTCACTCCGTGGTGTCTCTATTACAGGCTCCCAGCCTCGAGTTCTAAAATCATTCCAGTTGCTTCTCTGTGTTCCTGCAACCTGAGGAGTGGAGTCTGCCCCCTTCCACAACTGCTACCTCGGAGCTCCCCTTTTCTTCATCAGTATCTCTTTAGGGAATTCCTGCTTTAATTTCTCTCTGTTCAAAGAGCAACCAACACATTCACTTTTCTAATGTCTGTCTTTCTGTCACGCTGGGCTGTACTTCATGCCACAACCCTCAAACTCTTGAATATGGGTAACAGGCTCTTTGAAAACCACAAAGAGTTATGCAAATTCCCCCCCCCCTCCGTGCTATAGCTGTAATTACACAGAATGCTTAAAGTAGAATTACCCGCCATGTGTTTTTAAAAGGCAGATTCCTGGGTCCCACCTCTAGGCTTACTGCATTTTAAGCAAGCTTTCTAGAGAGGTTTCTGTGATTGATGACAGTTAATTGTGTCTTTAACAATTGTTTCTAATTATTATTTGCGTGAGCGCGTGCATGTGTGTGTGTGTGTGTGTGTGTATGTGTGTGTGTGTGTGTGTGTATGTATGTGTGTGCAGGCCATGGGACAACATTAGGGATTGGTTCTCTTTTTTCATCTTTGTGTGGGTTCCAAGATCAAACTCAGACCATCAGGTTAAGTTCCTTTTTATCTACTGGGACACCTCATTGGTCCTTATTTATTTATTTATTCTTATATGTGTGTAATGAGATGCGTATGTAGGTGCACGGCTCACCTGTAGAGGTCAGAGGACAACTTTGTGGAGCTGATTTTCTCCTTGCACCTTGACATGGGTCCCAGGGACTGAACTCAGGTGGTGAGGCTTGCTGCTGCTGCTGCTGCTGCTTTTACCCCCTGAGCCATCTTCCGGGCCCAGTGGCATGCTGCCTTAGCCAGACCATGGCGACCAGCTGTCTGGACAAAGCAACTCTCCATTTGCTGCTCAGTTTTTAATGGAGCTCTATCTACAGCTATCTATGGCAGACATCTTATGAGCTGGAAAGCATTTATTCAACAGACCTGATCTGCCAATCACTGTAGTCTAGCGACATGTAGGCCTTCTAGCATTTGGCGTATGCTTGGAATCTTGTAACAGTATTGTGTTGTGCTATAGTTTGGATCCTGAATATCTTATCAAGATGCATGCGTTAAAGGCTTGATCCCGGGGTAGCATCGGTCGGGGCTGGTAGAACCTCTTGGAGTTGGGGCCTCGGCGAAAGAGCGAGGTCACTGGAGAAATGACTTTGAGGTTGGGATGGGACCCAGCCCTCTCTTCCTTCGCACTCTGTATCCTGGCTGAAAAAGTGAGCATTTTCTTCTGCCTCATGACCGTCCCATCACAGGCCGCTTCACCGCAGGCCCAGAGTATTCGGGCCAAGCGAGTCTGTCTGCACCTTCAATACCGAGAGCTGCACCGCAGCGCCAGAGGCTAACACTATGCGCTCTGCAGTGCTAGTCTAGAAAATGACCAAAGTGCTTCCCTTCTATGGAGTGCGACCTCCTACCCCATCTCGAAGCAGAGAAACGGAACCGTTGCAAACTGGATACTATCTGCAGATCCTGCTGCAGAGATATTTTTAGATGCGGTCAACATTTCGATTAGTAGACTCTGAGTAAGCGGATTTTCCGTGATGTGGGCAGGCTGCTCTGATCCAGTCAGATCCGTTTGATTAGGACCTCTGGAGCAGGATCTGAGCTTTGGGGAAGAGAAGGAATTTGACCTCCTGAATGCAGCGTGGATACCCTCCTGATTTTTCCAGTTTGCTGGAACTATCCTTCAGAGGCAGCTCTTGCTTCATTTTCTACTGAATGGCGGCTTTCTGTGTGGGGCTTTGATTTGCTGGCTCTACACCCTTCCACTGCTCTGCTTCTCTGGAGAATCCTGTTATCACAGCAAACATGGAACTCTGGGTCTGTGTTTTAACTAGCACCTGTGTGATTACGATGAATTAGCCCAGGAAGCTTTAGGTGAGACACAACCGAGAGCAAAGGATGCAATAGAAATGGTTATGCAATACTTTGAGTGATTGGTTCATTTGTGCTTAATTTAACCACCATTCCTCCTGTGCCTGCCACGAGTCTGGGATCCGTTCATGCAGCGGGAATATTGCAGCACTTGAGCAAACCCAAGCAGCTCTCTCTAGAGTACTAAGGTTGCGTTCCAAGGCTTGTAAGATGCAACTTACTGAACAACGAACAAAAAAAAAAGCACTGTGTACATTTAAAAACCCTCATTACCTTTTTCGTTTACAGTAACACTCAGCTCTAAAAATAACAGACAAACCCGGGTAGAGTGAGTCTCCTTATTGAGATACAGCTTTGACAAAAAGCCAGGTCATAGCTTTTTGTTTCTTAGAGATTTTTATCTTATTCAGTAAAATCATTTATGTTCAATTCAAGAAACACTAGTCCTTGCTGCCCACTGGGTTAAGTCACTTCCTTCAGGAGTTAGCAGTTCAGGGAAGAAAAGTTTGATAATTGACTAACAGTAAAAGCACAGAGAATGAAAGGCCTGCCACACCTGGGGGGCTGAGGCATCCAGCTCTGTGAGTTCCAGGCCGCGGAGGCCACAGAGTAAGACCCGGACTCAAGCAAGCAAAGAGACTGAAGATGCTCAGCCCTAAATAGAAGGGCATCCCCTCCTCTAAAGGGGGAGAGAGTTGAGGAAGAGGAGATGAAATGTAGTAGAAGCCGCTTGTTGGTTCCCGGCAACTCAGCCCTGAAATGATCACACGGGAACTATATTATTTAAATCATTGCTTGGCCAATCACTTAAGTGTATTACCAGCTAGGCCTTACATCTAGAATTAACCCATTTCAATTATTTTATATTTTACCATAAGGCTCCTGGCCTACCAGCAAGGTTCCAGCTGGCAACTCATGTCTTGCCCCTCTGGTGGCTACATGGCATCTCTTTGACTCCACCTACTCTCTCTCTATACATCTCTCTCGGTCTGGTTATATTCTGTTAAGCCATTGGCTGAGAGCAGCTTCTTCATTCATTAACCAATAAAAGCAACACACATACAGACGGACTTCCCACACCATGGAAAGAGCCATGCCCCCAGAGACCAGAAGAAGGCATCTGATACACAGGGATTGGAGTTACAGGCAGTTGTGAGCTGTCATGTGGGTGCTAGATGTTGAACCCCTCTGGAAGGGCAAGAGTGGGTGATCGTAACCTTTGAGCCATCCCTCCAGCCCCATCTCCAGTTACATTCACTACACAGGGCTTTCCCCATGTATCCCATTAGCTTTATCAAAGGTGTGCTCACCTAAAAGCTCACCCATCCATAGGAGGAGAGACAGTGCTGCAAGGAGCCTGGGAGACTCTGGGAGTGCCGAGCCAGACGCCTTTGGTGGGGGAATCCATTTAACCTTATCGGTTACAAGGGGACCAGCAAAAAATCTCATCATTTCGGCCTCAGTTAAGCACCTGAGCTGGCAGAGAGGGCGCACATTACACATTTTCTAAGCTCACGCGACCCCGTTCACTTATCAGTGGTGCATACTTGATGATGCATTTCCACCACTCCACCCCTTCCGGCTGCAGCTAGCCTCGAGCGTCGTCAACAGCGGCAGGTGCTCTTCTTCCATCTTCCCTGCAGATGGGGAGCTTCATGCAGGAGGGTGCCCTGACTTCCCCTCACCAGTTCTGCAACTCTGTTGTCTGTAGGTATGAAACTTAACCTTCTGTCTGTGTGTTGATCTGACTCCTCTCTTTCCTGTTTGTGCACTGCTTTCTCGGTTCTTTCCCAACCTCTCACCAGATCTTCCCGTTGACATACTCATATAGAAACATAACTACATCCATATAGAAACATGAATATGTCTATAGGCAAAGGAACAAATTGCTTTTAAACCACCATTTTCTAGGACACAGTGAGCCCTTATTACCTGAATCCTAACCTTTTCTTGATTCCCTTTCTGTTCTATAGAATTTGGAAGGTGAGGATTACATTACCCAGGGTAGCCTGTTGTCATGAGCTTGAATACAACTTGATTATGTCATCAAGAGGTAACTTCATGAGACGTGGAAAATGCGAATTAAATGAAATGTTGCAAAACCAGATTGACACAACATGATAGCCATGGAGACCCATGCTTTGACTTCCGGTCACGGTCAGGCCAGCAGCTTCTTAGGTGGCCTGATTCAGTTATGGCTTTGGGAGTCATTCCTGGAAGCTGAGCCTTGGGTCTGTCTTTTAAAACTTCCCATTTATTTGGCAAGCCATTTTATAACTCGTCATAAAATTTCTCTTTCCCCTTAAACTGGCTAGCAAGTGTGGGCCTAGTGTGTAGAGGATTCTGTACCCATGTTCAGGTGATGCCAGCCCATGACCCCATTCATGGGGGGCAGTGGTAAGAGGGGTATTCCAACAGGCAGGGCGCTGAACGTTGTTCTTGTACTCACTAAGCCTGCAGAGACAGATATCCTGACCCATAGATAGGGCTAATGATTTGAGCAGACTCTCAAAGATTCAGAAGAAACTATACTTGGTTTTAAGTGACAAGGAAGTGTGAGACAGAGATGCGTCAATCAACCCCTCCAAATGGGGAGGCCATGAGTGTGTCCCCTGTGAATGCTTGCCAGCAAGTGGCGTCCATGAGGAAGATCTAAATGCCCCGGGGGATAAGGGATTGGTCCTAGCACAGTTCTGTTGCTGCCCTCACTAGCATTTGCCCTTACTGAATGGGTTCATGCACCGAGTGACCATAGCAGCAGGGTCCTGTGTAGACTTGGCAACAGCAGCTTCCATGTACCAAAGGGAATGGGGGCTGCAGCACAGCTGACTTCCCAACCTGCCAGCGGTAAAGACCAATACTCAGTATGTAATGCCTCGTCACTTCTCAAGGGAACCCGCAGGCGGCTGTGGGCAGATTGATGACATTGGACCACTTCAGCTGTGGAAGGGGCAACACTTACTTTCACGTTTACTTTGGATTCCGCGTCCCTCTTCCTGCCAAACTCAACATCTGTGCGCTCTCTCGGAATGCCTGCTCTGTTCAGTATTGCTCTGACCAATGGACTTTTACAGCCAGCGATGAGTGGCGGAGGTTCATGTAGTTCGCTGGTCCTCGGAGTCTCCTGGGCACCCCAAAGAAGTGGGCCAGCGAGAACGGCAGAATGGCCTTTTAAGGGCCAGTTGAACGGGAACACCTGGCGTGGCAGAAGCAAGGTCCTTAGAATCACGATGTTGGTTTAAACCCTCAAGTCAGGTCTATAGAATGTTTGTTCTCCTAGCCAGGATTCCAGGATCTGAGAGACGAAGCTGTGAAAACAGGAATGCCTCCATTCACCCTCATCCTGAAATCTTTGTTTCCTAACCCAGTGACTTCAAATTCCGTGAGTTTAGAAGGCTTAGTCTCTCCAGGGGGCCCAGGAATGGATCCGCGAAGCTGGACACTTGGGTTTCACATGCTTGAGAATGAATAAGCGGTGGTGGGCATGGGGTGGAGGCAAGGAACAGTTAATATTTCTCCCTTACTTTAATATTCTTTCTCCCTTCTGTTTCCCTACCATCTTAACCTTTTATCAAAATAGTTAAGTTGTAGGATACCAAAAGAGAGACTGTAGCTTAATTAGATCACTCCGTGATAGATAAAGTAGCTTTGTGTGTTTTAGGGGAGGAGTCACCTCATGCCTATTTGAATAACAGTTGAGCATAGTTAACAGAAGCATGACTTGGTCACTGTTTTTCTTTGGAACACAGGTGTATTTAAGAAGGGTGTAATCCCCCAGAGACGACTGAAAAGCTTTGTTAGGGATTGCCTGGGCTTTCTTTGTCTGTGGTTTGGGATGAGGAGGATGATAGGATTGGCTACAAAACAAATGTGTGTGGGGTTTGGTAGGTGGACTATAGGGTCTGAAGGCCGGCAGAGGGCACAGCTCCTGCTGTCCTGTTGTGATGCCTCATTGGCAAGACATATTCCATCTTTCTCTATCTCCCACTGAATATCCCCATTTGGTTTCTTTGAATCTCAGGCCAGGTATGTGTGCAGCTCCCTAGTAAAGGATGCCAGTGTTTTTTGCTTATCCAGTTGAGGTTGGAATGGTGAGGGCAAGACACAGCTCCCAATAATCCTCATGGATTCTCTGGCACACATTCACCTACTTTTTGCCAATGAGTGTGCAGACTTCCAGTAACTTCAGACCTTCACTGATGTGGGATTCCCCTCTGTATGCTGTGGATATCATTGGTTAATAAAGGAACTGTGTTGGGCCTATAGCAGAGCTATAGGGGAACAGAGCTAGGAGGGAGGAGGGGGAAGGGAACTAAGCTGAATGCTGGGAGGAAGAAGGCAGAGTCGGGGGAAGCCATGGAGCTACCGCCAGAGAGAGATGTGCTGAAACTTTGCTGGTACGCTATGACCTCGTGGTGACGCACAGATTAATAGAAATGGGTCAAATTAAGATGTAAGAGTTAGCCAGTAGGAAACTAGAACTAATGGGCCAAACAGTGATTTAAATAATACAGCTTCTGTGTGATTATTTCGGGAGTCTGAGCATCCAGGAACAAGCAAGCAGCCTTCCTTACAACACTTCCCCAGAAGCATAGAAGGCACAGTCTTCTGCCAACTTCTTTACCAGTTCTGCAGTCTCATGATGTCAGTGCAGGTATGAATTCTTTTATTCCACATTGCTTTACTGTTTAAACACTGCCCAACATAAATTAATTCTGAAAAAAGAAAAAAAAACAACCAAACAAGACAGAAAAAAACAAAACAAAACAAAAACCCAAACCCTGATTAGTGCAATTTGCAGCATCCTACTAACAAACATTCAATGAATGAATTTACTAGTTTGAGCTTTCATTCTGGTACCTAGACCCTTGTCACGCATTCCTAAGTCCAGCCAGCCAGTGTTGCTAACTGTTGTATGTGGGAAGCAGCAGAGGGTTTATGAGGAAAACAGACATGCACAGCCAGTGTGACTTGTATTGCCCCTGCCCCACTAACGTGTCTTCTCGAGGTTCCTGAATAGCAGCGAGGTCACTCGTTCTCATCCTATCCAATGTTCCCAAAGGTAGTGTACCTCTGGTACTGCTACTTATCACCAGGAAAGCGAGCTTGTAGGAACGTGGCTCATGGTGTGTGTGTGTGTGTGTGTGTGTGTGTGTGTGTGTGTGTGTGCGCGCGCGCTTCTTTCAAGCGCTCTTCAATAGCCAGACTCATTTTTTACATATGGAGTTATCGATAAATATTTGCTGGTTAAATGACTGGATATTTTGGTTCATTTTAAGATTTTTTTGTTGTTTTTTTGAGATTATTGTTTTACGTTTGAATCTCTTCTTTTTTTTTCCCCTTCACTGGCATTTCTTTCATGACCACCAGCCTTCCACAATCTCTATTCTCTGCTTGCTCCCTCTTTTTAGGTTATATTTACTTTTGAAATAAATTTATTTTTTAAAAAATAACTGTGGGAAACATACTTAAAATGCATCAGGAAATACAACAATTACTTGTGAACCAACCATGAAAAAGGAAGTTCATTTCTCCTCTCTGACATCGGCTTTCAAGCTCCACCATCTCCGTGAAGACCACGTTCAAAGTTTGAGCTACCTTTTTAAAGATAAACACCACTGTTTAACCTCAACATGCCTACCACAGAGCTTGAAAACACCCTTGAACCCTTCTTTCTCTCAGGATCATCAGCCTTCTGACCCCATGTCTCCTGAAAGTCTTTGGTCCCTAAGTCTCTCGGTCTACTCTTGTCTGTTTTCCACTGGTTTCTATCCTTCTTGGATGTGTGTTTCTTCTCCTGTACTTCATTAGGAGTTGATGCTGCTTCTGCAGTCTAGAATGTCCTGTTCTTTCCCTAATTGGAATTTCTTGAACCGCAAATCTCAACACTGGAAGTGCCAAAGTTCACCCAGTAATAATAAATTATTGTTGTTTCTTGTTTCTAACTTGTACGTTCTGTGTCTCACATTGCCTTTCCCTGTAGACTGACATCTATTTCCCTGTAGACAGCCATCTATGTCCCTGTAGACAGCCATCTATGTCCCTGTAGACTGTCATCTGTTTCCCTGTAGACTGTCATCTGTTTCCCTGTAGACTGTCATATGTTTCCCTGTAGACTGTCATCCGTTTCCCTGTAGACTGTCATCCGTTTCCCTGTAGACTG
>NC_022009.1:123853672-123858735 GCF_000317375.1 Microtus ochrogaster | reverse complement strand
TAGACAATCATCTCATTCAAATGCTTTATCCATCCTTGTGTTTCTGAAAGTGGCACATAACATAGTAAGTGACCACTGAAGGTGCTAAGGGAATCTTTCTTTAAACACGCCCACGATGGACAATGAAGCTCTCGTCCAGGGAGAAGTCTGAGCACAGAACAGGGGAGAAAGGGAGCCTCCCAGTGGGAACACAGAACCTGTGCCCCATGCACAGTTGCTCAAGGGCCAGGCTGATAAGAACAGGGGAATCAAGGAGATTCATGCATGGAGGGGATAGCATTCAGCTACCAGGGCCTATGGGGCACTTGGTACCAGGGCTGATTCTCACACTGGCACTCCAGTTTTGGAGGACTCTGGAGTTGACTTCTCCCAGTGAAGGATGAAGCTGTTTTCTGTCTCTAAGTCTCTATGCCACTGTCTCTCAGTGTAAGTTAGGGGGTGTTGAGAGGTTAAAAAGTTGGAAGGACTTACTGGACACCTGGCTTTCTCTCTCTCGTCCTCCCCTCTCATGACTCAGTGGCCATGTTTCTATTGTGTTCCCGTGAAAGGGAACTTGTAGCAGCTGCTGCCTTATGACTCTGAGTCACCGGAGAGAGGCCTTGGGCTTGTATACATGATCAGGCCTCTTTGATCTGGTGACTCTGTTATTTTGAAAACCTTTTCCAAAACAGAGGGGGAACGAAGTGTCCTTTTTTGAGCGGAGATAGAGGCGAAGTGAGTTATTCGTGACTTACTGTAAAATCCCGTTAGGAGCAACCTGGCAAGTGGGAAAGGGCAACTTGGGCCACCCGTTGACAGCGGTCTGAGCGGATGAGGGAAGCATGTTCCAGCAAGAGCTGGGGCTGACAATGGCTAAAACCACATCCTCCACGGAAAACACTAACTTAGGAGGAGAAATGATTTCACCTCTCTGCCCAGACCTAGGACTTTAGCACTGGGAAACAGAACGGTTTTGGTGAATGCACAGCAGTACAAGGTGGGTTACTTTTATGATGCTCACTTGTCTTGCTCACACATGTTAATTTAGGGTTATCAGCAGGAGATGCTTTCTCTACAAACATATGTCCTCTGGACCTTATGTCCCTTGAATTTTAAACTCAGAACTGTACGTTTTACTGTGCTTTTAGCAAGATACATCCCATTGTCAGTTAGGAAAAAAATAACAAATCATTCTGAATAAAGTTTCCACACAGCCAGACAGGCTACCTGTCTCCACAGTCTCTCTCAGAGGCTCGGCTTTACCATAAGGGTCACCATGTTGGAAGGCTGACCAGATAAATGGTGGTGCTGTTTTGACCGACTCTAGCTAGTCTGTTTAGATTTAGCGTGCATGCCTGCTGTCCCTGGCATCTTCAGCTTTTCACCTGTGTGTGCATGGCTTGTGAGGCGTTGGCCTAGGTTGCTTCTTAACTGGCAGAGAGCAATCCTCAGCCATAAGACTGTACCCCGACAGCAACCCAGCCTAGTCCTCTTAGCCATGTATCCTTCCTTAGCAATGCTCAGCAATCAGCCCTTTTTGGATTTCTCTATAAGCTATGGCCTTCATCCACACACTATCCCTGGTCCTGTCTAATGTTTACCTGTTCTTGGTCTCTCTGTCTCTGTCTCTCTCCCCCTTCCTTCCTTCCTTCCTTCCTTCCTTCCTTCCTTCCTTCCTTCCTTCTTTCTTTCCTTCCTTTCTTCCTTCCTCCTTCCCTCCCCTCACTCTCTCCTCCTTTGCCCCCTCCGTCTCCCTTCCTCTCTTTCCAACAGACCGCCATATATCCCAGGTGGGCTATGCATTCCCTCTGTATCTGAAGATAACCTCAGTCTCCTGATTCTCCTGATCGCACAGGTACATGCCATCACATATAGTTTGTTCTCTACTGGGGTCAAACCCAAGGCTCTATGTGTGCTAGACGAAGCACTTTATCAACCAAGCTACATCCCCTGCCTTGGTTATGTTTTCTCCGTAGCAGTCAATGTGAGGCAGAAGAGGCTTGATGGTTTGTTTGTGCCTTGTTTGCCCTGCCCTTGTGGAGACTTTGTTTCCTGGATGGTTGTATTAAGCAAGCCGTGACTCTGTGGGTAGACGGACACCCTTTCTCTGTGGTGCTGCCCAACCAGAGCCATGAGAATGTTGTCAGCTGCTTGCTTCAGTTGGCAGCCACTTGACACATATACTCATTCCTGCCTGAAGAATTATTAATTTTGCTTTATTTAATTTTAAGCAATTTGAAACCTAAACTATCACAAGTGCCCAGTGGCTATCATGATAGACCTTGAGGTCATATTATTCTTTAGTAAAAGCAAAAAGGAGATGTTGAAAGTGTTAGAATCTCTCTCTCTCTCTCTCTCTCTCTCTCTCTCTCTCTCTCTCTCTCTCTCTCTCTTGTTTCTCCTACCTCTTCTCTCCCTTCTCCCAATCCCTGCCAATGCCACTTTCTTTCCTCCTCTCTTTTCTGGATCTTTCTGTCTCTATATAGCCCAGGCTTGCCCTGTGTAGCTCAAGGTGGCTTCCAACTGGAGCTCCTCCTAGCTCAGCTGTATTATAAGATTGTGCTACTGTGCATGCTCAGGGCTATTCTGCTCCCTAAGACCCCCCCTTTTTCCTTTCTAATGTTATCAGTGGAGCACAACACACTCATCCAACAACCTGGAGATGAACCATCTCCTGAAAAGATTTTAGCGTCCATCAGTGATGTGGCAGAGAGAGTCTGACTAACTTCCCCGTGTTTCCCAGGGTAATATTGCATGTTCTTACATCTAATAGCTGTGTTATTGGTCTTCCATAAACAGCAGTACTGATGCACATATGAACTAACAGAGACAGGGCCAGGGCAAGTGCAAGGCAGATGGGGGCACAACACTGAGATGGGACCCGGGTGTAGGTTCCCACCCCTAACCAAGATCCTCTCTGCAGTGAATACCTGTTTGCAAAAGAATAAATACTTCTTTCCAAAGGAGTTTCACTGGGTATATTAACCACACTTAAGGTTAGACCCCATGCCAAGCAGTAGGTGGCCAACCCCAGAAGAACTTGAGGGTATTTTTATAGACTGTTGGTCTCATATTGCTTTGTTTGAGCTTTTTCTTTTTGGTCTTCCTGGTCTTTCACCTGTATGTTATGGTTCTGATCTTGTGTTTTTATGGGTTTTTGTTTGTGTGTGTTTGTTTGTTTCTAGTATTTTTTATTCTGGTGTTATTATATATAGTATATACGTTGCCTCTTTTCTTTCGAAAGGGAGAAAGAAAAGAAAGGGCGTGGAATTGGTATGTGGGAAGTGGGTTGATCTGGAAGGACTTGGGGGAGAAGAAACCATGATCAGAGTGTGTTGTACAAAAGAATCTTTTTGTTTTCAATGAAAAAGGAACACACACACACACACCACAAGAGGTTACTTATGTGGAGTTAGCTGTTCAAGAGCATCTCCCTGAGTAGGCTTTAACTTAGAAAGCACTTCTGAGTGCCTGAACTTAAAGTCTTCTCCACGTTCCCAGAGGAAGGCATCACTGTTGGGAGGAGCTCTCACTCCGAGCTGTAACTTATTTTGGGGAAAAGCAAACAGGACCAACACCCCCTTCACAGTTCAGTCCAAACAAAGCTCTTCTGTAGAGAGACGGCTCACTGTGCCCCCAGCGCTGGGCGTCATTTGGGGCATATTACCTCACAGGTGGCTTACGTGTTCTGTTTAGAATCACGTCTTTCCCCTAATCTGTGAGAGATGGCTGAACCTAGAATGTTTTCCAGGTTTGCGGCCCGTGGTTGCCTTAGCTGTGGACGGCGGCTGCTCAGGGACTAGTGCGGTTCAGGGAGGCCGGCATGTCCATCGTTTATCATCATTATACGGTGTCTGTCATCAGAAGGCCATTTCCCACAATTCCGTGAGGAATTTCCCTGTGGAGAAGCATGGGGTCTTGTGACAAGAAAACGGCTCTGCAGCGAGGGTTGGGGCTGAAACAGAAGCTCTTAGTGCTAATTCACGGCTGGCGTCATCTCCATTAGCATTGGGAATGTTTGACGTTGAGCTCAGGGAACATAACCAGGCTGTTTTCCATCTGTCATGGTGATTAATGGGAATGTTGTTAGGCAATAATAGTTTAATAACGTTGCCGGGGCCTCAGGGGTGCACCAAAATGGACATGAAATTCTAAAACCAAGAGAAACTGGAGAGAAAACCACAAGATCTGGGGAACCAGGGTCCTGGTCTCACTCAGCCCCACCATTTAGGAAGGGGCAGTCAGTGGAAGAAAGGCCCCCAAAGCTGGTGGAATTCAGAAGGCTCTCTCAAAGGGCTGAGGAAAGCTGGCTGGGCTCTCAGAAAGGGTGGCATTTGGTGACTTCAATGAACTCAAAACCCCAAAAACTAAAAAGGTTTGTATGTTGTGGCTGATGTGCAACCACCTGGAAAGCAAAGCCTTTTGCAAGACAGGAAGACAGAGATGAGAGTAAACTCTCCAAAGTAAGATCACGTTCCACTTGACCCACAGCTGTGAGTGTGAAACCTAAATAGCTCTCTCTCTCTCTCTCTTTCTCTCTCTCTCCTGGGTCTTAAAGACACAGAATACAGTTAACTTGAAAATCTGTAATAATAACATAATTCAGTGGAGTTGCCCCCTTTCCCATGTGGCAGTGGCTGTCAGTAGGTCACAGACCCAGCCTGACTTGCACAAACTCAGAACCTGGTTTTTTACTATGACTTCAGTCAGAATTCCCTAGTGAGTCCAGGATACCATGGGAGGATTCGACCCAACCCATTACCTCTGCTGCTTGTTATGATGGGCCTGTCATAAGGAGAAAATTGCCGTGGACACAAGGAAACCTGAGCATCTGCTGAGGGTGGAGTCACATATAGAATTCTGGCAGGAAAGAGGAAGCACGTGAAACCAGTTCTCCTAGCTCCATGGCCACAGCAGCAGGTTCTCCCAGCTGGGTGGGTGGCGAGCCCTTTGGTTTGGAGTTACTCTGTGCAGTGGCACCGTCTGCCTGCAACACACACATACACACACACACACACACACACACACACACACACACAGTTACAGGACTGCACGTCTCAGCAGAGGAACCCTCTCATTGCCTG
>NC_022009.1:123848583-123853572 GCF_000317375.1 Microtus ochrogaster | reverse complement strand
ACACACACACACACACACACACACACACACACACACACACACACACACACAGTTACAGGACTGCACGTCTCAGCAGAGGAACCCTCTCATTGCCTGTGACAACTACACGTATGTTCACTGGAGAGTTCGGATGTTCTAATTTCCAGGGTGATGTTTATTTAGACTTACAAGTTAAGGCATTTCAGTGAAAATTTGGTAGAAGAGTCCTGGAAAGATATCAGGGGATATCTTTGTTAAAGGGGAAAGTTTCTTGCCCCTAACCATTGACATCTCCTTTAAGAGGTAGAAGGTACGCGTGGACGTGGGGGAAATGGCCGAGTACTTTAAAGACTGGAAGCGTGGACGTGATTGAAGGCCGTTCTTCCTGCTTGGTGTTTGCAGTTCAGCCACTGTTAAATTTTCCTTAGGTCATGCTGCTCCCCCCAGCAAATCAGAGAATCGAGGAAACAATTTAAGAGAAAGTTAAAAAAGAGACTTGTTTATTTACTTCTATGCATATATGTTGTCTGCATGCTTGTATGTGGGCTGTGTGTGCCTGGTGCTGGAGGAGGCTGGCAGAGGGCATTGCATACCCTGGAAGTGGGGTTAGAGATGGCTGCAGACCAGCATGAGGGTGCTGGAAACAGAGCCTGGGCCTCTGCCGGAGCAAGTGCTCTCCACCACCGAGACATCTCTCCAGCCCCGGAAGTCTTTTTCTTTGAAAAAGCCAAGGCTTAGACTCTCTGAGTCCGTGTGTAGAGAATACATTGGTTCAGTATGGACCTTAATGTAGCATGAACACTAGGAATTTTCCCAGCCCCACATTTCAATCATTTTTGTTGTTGATTACAAATACCAATTATTGCTATGCAAAACACAGACACACTGTAAAACAGGGCCGGGGGACAATGCTTTCCAGCTCACGAATAAGGGGAGAGTTTTTATGTTCTGCTTGTTTTTGCATGATCTGTGGGGGCAAAAAAAAAAAAACCCAAACCAAGACCACAAATAGCAACATTATCTGGGCTACCTCTGCCCTCAGTGAGCTCTGCCGTGTGTACCTTCCCTGCTCTGACAGATCTCCATAGGGAACCCACTGAAATCCTTTCTCGTTTGCCTGAGTTAGGACTGAACCCCATGAGATCGGAAACCCGACTAACCTAAGGTCACACCGAGAGAGTCACCATGGACGGAAAGTTGGGATCCACGAGGCCAGATTTTCGTGACGTCATCCAACCCTTAAGAGCACAGAAACGAGTTAGGAACCCGACAAAGTCTATCAGATGACAAAACGATTGCGTGGTTTGGAAAACTCTAGCGTCAATAAAAAGCATGTGTGGTTTTTCAGCTCTGCAGCAAATGCCGGCATCACCTGGAACCAGATTTAGTGGAAATCGCTAAACTACTTAGATAAGAAATAAGAGGTGGAAATCGATGTAGAGGTGGGCACTAGCAGGAAAGTTGAGGGGAAAATCTGTATGCTGTGTCTGTGTTAAGGCCTTGTTTTAAGGTACGCGAGAGAGGAAATTGCAGATTAAGTCTGGTGTTGTATGTACTGAGGTCAATGCTCTTGAAGTGTACAGGGCATAAAACATTTTCCATTCCCTGTCTCCCCAACGCACAATTGATACTGCCTTCACTCGCCAGAACCGCACAAATGAAGAAAAGCAAGTCATTGATTAGACTCTTGCTGGTGGCTATTTTCAGAAAAATAATGATATCATAGTTTCCTTCTCTGATAAAATACTTTTTAAAATTTTAAACACACCTACAGTCCTAGCACTCAGGAAGTGGAGGAAGAGAGATTGTAATAAGAACTTGTCCTCTATGCTGAAGCAAAAACAAATTTAAAAAATTTAAACTCACACAGTACAATTTACTTAAAATGTCCACTGCCATTTCTGTTTATTTTAACATGTCTCTGGATTTGTCTGACAACCACCGACATAGATCGCAGAACAGTCTTATAACCCCGGAGGCCCTTGTGCTGTTTCGTTACAACCAGGTACTGCCTCTATCTGGGTGGAAATCTTAGATGGTTTTGTTTGGAGACATGTCCTGACTCCTCCATGTGCGCTTCCATGCAGAAGCATGTCCTGGAGTGTTCCCTCTGTGCTTCCATGCAGATGCATGTCCTAAAGTCCTTCTGTGCTTCCATGCAGAAGCACGTCCTGGAGTCCTCCCTGTGTGCTTCCATGCATATGCATGTCCTAAAGTCCTTCTGTGCAGAAGCACTTCCTGGAATGCTCCCTTTGCACTACCATGCAGAACCATGTCCTGGAGTGCTCCCTCTGTGCTCTGTGCAGAACCATGTCCTGAGTCCTCCCTCTGTGCTACCATGCAGAAGCATGTCCTGGAGTGCTCCCTCTGTGCTCTGTGCAGAACCATGTCCTGGAGTTCTCTAACTGGACTATGTAAAGTGTGTTCTCCCTCTCCTATGCCTCTTGGTCATTTGCTTGTATGTGAAGTCCGTCCTGAGAATCATACAACTGTAGATTTCTTCTGAACCAAATGGGGTTGGGCTGAGTATGCTCATTTGTGCCAGTAGAGGGGTTCAGAAAATCTCCCAGGGCCGTGCTTGTAACCACACCAGGGGCTTCTGCTGCTTGTATCGAGTGACGTTCCGGAGACAGGCCTGCATCTTAGGGAGCAGGGCGAAGCACGAAGGCCTGAAATAAGTTGTTATTACTTGAGTAAAGATGTTTTTTTAAAAAAAGTTATGGAAGTTGAAAATGCAAACCTCTAGCCAAAGCTCAGTCAGGGGTCTGGAAGAAATTAAAAAAGGGTGCAAAGCAGCAGCATGCCTCAGTTGAGCGATCTCAGACGAGAACCAGCAAGGCCGTCTGAGGTCAGACAAGGGAAGGGTTTAAACTCACCGAAGATAAATGAGAAATGGCGCTCAAGGCTGGAGGAGAAAAAGGTGTGTTAGTGAGGTGCGGGTAAGGACAGCGGCAACTCTGCTTGGCCAGTGGGAAAGATACATGGGGTGGGTGGAAAGCCTGCTGGATGGCGCGAAATCGTGGCTTCACTTTATACTAGCAAGTATAATTTGATGTCTCTGTCAGGATGACTGTATAAGGCAAGCAAGGCTTGGCAGGACAGGGATATGATGACACCACAACTAGTCCCTTCAGCCGTTTCCAGGGGGAAAGAGTCACATAGGAATCGAAGCCTGAGGTGTGGGCGTTATGCCTTGCATGAAGACGCATGTCTGGGGAGAGGGTGGCATATTGTCCTGCTGACATCACTGGGTCACCTGTGTCAAGTTTCTTATTAAAGGACGCCTCCAGGGCCATGGAAAGACATACCAGATGGAATGTGCCAATTGTGTGGTGGTGGTGGTGGTGGGGACACCAAATCAGTGACACTACCTTCCTAAGACTTACCTTTTCCTGAGGTTTACATTTTACACATATACTCAAGCGCTAAGAACAATCAGCCCATACAGATAGGAACTCATTTGCTACTTACTCATCTGCTCAGTGATCCATCCATCAATTCATCCAGCCATTGAACACCTTAGCAGCACGGGCCGTGCAGAACCCACTTATCTTCCTGAAGCCCTGGTGGGTCAGTGTAGCCCTCGGGGAACGGTGGCTGCCCTCTCTTGACTGTTGTTGCTCATGTTAGCCTGTTCAGACCAGTCATCTCTCATCTCTTCTGTAGTCAGAGAACTTTCTAGTATTTTCACCGGCACTTGGATGCTCTTCTTTCTCTCTCCAGTTATTCTCTCTCCCTGCTCACCTCCAGGATACAGACCCAGACCCGAGCCTGTCTCAGTTGACCCTCTGCATAGTCCACCTGGTTCCCCCCTGCTTACCTAGTCCATCGCTGGTCTGTGCTGCCGCCTCTGTCTGGCCTGGGGTGACTTGCCTACCTGGTGTGGGTTGGAGACCTTTTCTAATATATTCATCGTGGGGACAGTGCTAATTGGACTCCAGTCTCATTGATTCCAGGTCATTGACTCAGCTTTTGATTAGCGGCTTTAAATTTCATCTTCCACTACTTTTTGAACTTTTCATACAAGCAATATCAAATTATTTTCAGACATTTCTGCCCTGCCCTGTTCCAAAAGAAGCATGTGACACGAAGATCTTTCACAATTGCTTTGCTTTAATGACACAAAGAGCTAACCTTCGGCACAATTAAATCAGAGAACAATTTTTTTTCTTTAATTTAAAAAAAAAATTTAGTCCTAGATGAGTCATTTGAAAACTGGATTTGGTTCTGTTTTTAGATGAAGCAACACTGGCTCAAAATTGAGTTTAAAACACATTTAGATCTGGGTCCAGGAACTTAAAATGGTTTCTTCTTTTAGATACATAATGGTATTTGAGTTTTTGCTTGGAATAAAGAGGAAGGCAAGAAGGATGTGTTAGCTGCACTAAGTGATGAGCTGCCAGACTTGCGGGCGGGGTCAGAGTGGAGTGTGATTTCTCAGTGACTGGCCGTGACACTCTGGAATACGACGTCTCCCGACCTAGGAGTCTCCCATCCAGACACAGGGAAGAGGCTCACACATGTAGTTTGACACCGCAAACCTCCATCCCCCTTGGGATACAGAAGACAACTGACTTTTGTGGTCCCACAAGGGCAAGACAGTTCCAGAAATCTGTGGGCCATGTGTTCTGCCGGCTCTCTGAAGAGAACAGGACACACTCACAAACACACCGATGGCTCAGCATTGGGCTGGGGGGGGGTCTTTGGAAAGGGTCCTGCCTTCTGTGTGTCCTCTACAAAACTGCCTCCTGCCAGCGTTTGGGACTCTCCTTCCAGGCACTGTCTCATTCCTCCTTTCTGAGGAAAGACAGATCTGAAGGGGTTTGGTTGGCTGGAGGGATGCCGTCACGGTGGGCATCAGCTCCACAATTTAAATAGTTCCAGGGGTGCTCAGTAGATCTTGGGGTGAAAGCAAAGTAGAAGTGTTTGTGGGTGACTTTCCTTATGCCCCTGGATCCCGAGGATCCTTCCACTCACTGGGTGTGAGTTCACTCAGATTCATTACTTGCT
>NC_022009.1:123841351-123848483 GCF_000317375.1 Microtus ochrogaster | reverse complement strand
ACACACACACACACACACACACACACACACACACACACACACTCACGTATGTACCCAGGCACACAGACATCCATCCATACACACACACACAAACATGTATAGACATACAAACATACATGTATGTTGTGGAATATTTGTTTAACGATGCAAAGATATGTATGTAAAGATGTGCTGCATTTGTTAGTTATGTAAAAACATGCTCTGTTTGATCTAAGGCACCTGACTGAGCTAATAAAAACTGAAAGGCCAATGGCAAGAGAGGAAGTGTAGGTGGAACTTCCAGGCAGGGAGGTAAGTAGGAGGAGGAATTTAGGTTGGAAAAAGGAAGAAAGAAAGGAGATGAAAGGGATGAGCCAGAAAGACACAGAGAAAGCAGAAAACAGGACATACAGAATGAAAGAAAGAGAAAAGGTCCCAAGGCAAAATGTAGATGACTAGAAACTGGTTAGATTAAGTTAAAAGAGCCAGCTCACAAGCATAGGCTAAGGTGAGCATTCATAATTAATAATAAATCTCCATGTCTTTATTTGGGAGCTGGTTGGCAGCCCAAGAAAAATGCGAACTACACCACACACGCATGCATGCACACATGCAAATATGTATATACATATGAATATGTAATTTCATTTGCAATTTTAAAAAGAGTTTTATTTTGGAGTTTTATTTCTAGGATTCTATGTATCAACCAAAGTATCTAACTGCTTTTAATGTCTCCAGTCTTGCGAAAAAAATGAAACGAGCCTACCTTTCAATCATCCCCCGGGTCTCTGCAGGTAGAGGGTGTTCTTGTCTCTTCCCCAGCAAGGCTTGCTTTACTCCAATGGTGTCTGGAGACTGTGAAGTAGAGGGAGAAAGAAAAGACGAGAACGAAGAAGTCAAAAGTGAAAGGCTTTGGCTCTTAGTCGTTTTCCACCAGGGCTGCAGGGCACCTTGGTGTGCTATGTCGTGATGCTGGTCTGGGGAGCGGTGGTGACCTGTGTCTTCACCCTCTGCCTTCCTCCTGTGTCATGACAGTAGCTTCCTGTGTCCTCTTCCAGTAGCTGCTGCTGAAGAGAGAGCTGAAGGCTGGCGTGACACTTTGAAGCACACTTTATAAGAGAACGAGGTCCTCAGAGTGCGGAATAGTGGAGCAGACAGTGCCCTGCTGGGGCTACATGCATTTCTAACAATTAGAAACAGTTGTGCTCACAGAAAGAAGCAAGGGATGCTGAACGTGGCTCTGGTTTGTTCTGTGGGTTTTTGAGATTAAGGCAGTTGTTTAGAACAGAGGCACTGAGGTTGTGCAGATTCAAAGAGTGAGTTGAGCCTTATCCAATAGTTATTTATTGATCATCTGCGAGAAGCCAGGTATCAAAGCCAGACAGGAGTCATGTGATCACAAGGACTTCATACTTCAACAGGAGTTTATTAAGGGTGGGTGGGCGGAACAATTGTGCCTTTTTATATTATATAAATGTGAATAAGAGTATGTAGCTGTTTTCATTGTCACATCGATCTTATTTAAGTCTTTAATTTCTGATAGGAGATGCTTTATTCTTCTCCCCAAATTTGCATTAGGGTCATTACACCATGTCTGTGCTGCCAGTCCTCTGGAGGGGCACATTTCGATCTACTGAGACACTTACAGAGAAAAAAACCTCAGGAAATCCATGCAGTGACAAATGTATGGAAAACAATAAACCAGCATCCTGCGACAGGGACGCACACGCCTATTCAGCTCCGTCCCTCCTCCCAGGAGAGAAGGCTGAGTCCTCAAGAGAGATGCTCACTCAGAGACTCCACTCTGCTCCTGAACTGCATCCCGAAGACCCAGGACCATAGCTGCCTTATCCCAGGGACTCTGGGTCCAGGAAAAGACCCCTTAAGGGTTTCTTCAGCAGGTGTTGACTCCTCACTGAGTTGAAACGTATACTCATGTGCATGAGACTCCTGCCAGAGCCAAGCGTAGGATGGAGATGGAGGTGGGCAGAAGGTGCCTAGATCTCCACAAACGTTAGGTGTGACCTGTGTGTGTGGTCATGACAACTTCTTTATTGGCTAAAGGAAGAAACAGAGGAAGGTGATTGTGTGCGCTCCTTTATATATACATGCTCCCCGCCCCCCAAATTCTCCACCTAGCTAGAGCGTCCCTATTCTGGAAGAGATGGAGGAAAGTTACCTTTTCTTAGATGGAGGCTTTTGATTCTTGTGTGTCCTGAGCAGTTAAAGCTTTCTTTAGACAAAAAGTCGACTTGAGCGTTTATTTCATGCATCATTGTTGTCTTTGAAACGATGGATTACATCTTAATCCTGCACACATTCTTAAGATGAGGGCTCCATCTGGGAGGAACAAAAGCTTTCTATGGGAAAGGCTGGGCCCCACATGTCCAAGCACTTTGCCAAGTGCCTAACCGAGCACGCAATTGTTGGTCCGAGACACCGGGCCCTCTGGAGAGACGGAGCGCACACCGCTAGGGCCTCTTAGCGCCTGGCACGCACGCCCATTGGCTCATCTTGGATTCCTCAAGCCATTTGCTTTAAATAACCACAGTTCAGCACTCTTTTCTATGTGTTGCTCATTTCCATTTTTAATTCCATTAGGTTTGAAATAATTGAGGGGGCTTTACTGTCTTACAGTTTCCCTCTGGGTTGGTTCCTGTTATTGAACTTCAGAATCCTAGAACCTTTCCCTTTTATATTTTCATGTATTTGTTATTTCGATTGTTCATTTTTATGATGCACAGAGTCATATTTGACATATGTCTACAATGTGTCCTGATCAAATGGCATGTTTGGACTAATGGATGATAATTGTGCATATTTATAGGGCACAGTGTGATACTTCTATACAATGTGTGCTGGTTCTATCTCCTCATCATTACTTTGCTCTTGGAGTCTTCAAACTTCTCTCTTCCAGTTATTTAGGAAATAAATCACCGATAATTGTAAACTGTAGTCACCCCATTTTCTGCAGAACATTAGAGCATACAACCTCTTTTATTTGTGGAGCAGGGAACTGAACCCTACGCCTTGTACATGTTAGGAAATTACTCTACCTCTGACCGATAGTCTCAGACCTTCTATTGTATTTGCTATTTACAGAAATCAATTTTGTTACATTTATTTATATATCTTATGCGTGTTTATGTATGTGGGTGTGCACACGTCACAGTGTGTAAGTGGAAGTCAGAGAAGAACTTGTAGAAGTTGGTTTTCTTTTCCCATCGTCTGGTTCCTGGGCGTTGAACTCAGATCAGTTTTGGCAAGCATCTTTATCCACTTAGCCATCATGGTGGCCCTACTCTTCCGTTGTTGTTGTTGTTGTTTTTTTCTTTTTAGAGACAGGGTTTCTCTGTGAAACAGTACTGGCTGTCCTGGAACTCACTCTGTAGACCAGACTGGCCTCAAACTCATAGACATCTGCCTGCGTCTGCCTCCCAAATGCTGGCATTAAAGGCGTGCACCACCACAGTACTTCCTCTTTTTGAGACAGGGTCTTAGCAAATTGGTCAAGCTGGCCTTGAACTTGCAATCTTCCTGTGTCAACTGTGATTATAGACCTGCACCACCAGGCAGAAGTTATTGCTCCCAATGGTGTTATGTAACTGTGACAGAGAACTGACCTTTCTATGAGCCAATCTTTCAGGATCCTGAAATCCACACTCTAGTGAATAAGTCTTCATGCTGTCCTGCAAACCCAAAGAATGGAAAGAGTTTTTATGAGCCTCATCTTGTTCAAAAGCCATAATCTATGGCAAGTGATCCCTTGCCTTGGAACTGGCTGCAGAAGCCTGGACTGCCAGCACAGATGGGGATTTGATACCAGGTTGGTATGGTGACGAGGACCTGGAGAACAGAAATGCTTTTCCAAACCAGACAGCAGGTATATGGCAGGCTTCGATGGTGCTTTGGAAAGGAGTTTGAAGGGTCTGTTCCACTCTTAGTTCAATCACTACAGCCAATGATTGGATATACTAAAAAGAAAGTCTATATGGCAGCTTGTGTGGCGGCCAAGCTAAGTGTTGGAGCCCTAGATCCTGGGCCACTAGCGCTGTCCTCCACTCCCAGGCACAGCCTAAGTAGCACAGCTTGTATTCCAGCACGGAGGCACATCAGAAACCCCATTCACATCCTTTACCAATCCCACTGAGTTAGACACACGCTCATCCCACCAATCAAAGGCAACACTGAAGGATTGACCTACCAAGAAAGCAGCTAACCCTGAGCAACAACAAAAGGCAACCCAACTTCAACTTAACAGAGGCGGGCTAGAATCTCACATCAAACACTCAGCTAATGAAAGGAGTTAAAATGCCCAAGTCAAAGCTTAAAACATAAACAATAGGAAAGGCTAAGGGTGTTTCCCCCACCCCAAATCCATCAATCCTGCAGGAATGTACTCCAGGAGAATTCCCTAGATGAACCCCAGGATATAGAATTTAAAAGATCAGTAAATTTGGTCAAGCAATTAAAATATCAGGCTTTGAAGATATAGTGGAGGACTTGGGCCACTCAGGAAAAGGATATGATTAAGTAAAAATAACAACAGCACGTGAAAGGGATAACAGGAAATTGGAGATAACACAGAAAGACAGAGTCTATGAATTAAAGGCATAGAAGAGGAAGAAAACCCCAAGACAATAACAGACTGCATATTCAAGAGGATCCTAGAAGAAAGCTTCCCCGAATTAAAGGAAGAATTCCATACAGGAAGAAGAAGCACACAGAACATAAGACAGAACTGGGAAACAAACTGCCTACTGAACATTGTACTTAAACACTGAGTAAACAGAACCTAGGGAGGCTATAGGAAGCTCCGAGAGAAGCTTCACAAGCCACACATAAAGGAAAACCCACCAGAATAATATCTGGCTTCTCAGTCGAAGCTTTAAAATCCAGTAGAGCAAGATATTCCAAGGTCTAACCGCAGACCCCAACCCAACAAACCATTGCTATAGTTAAGAAAAAAGAAAAACTTTACATGATAAAAAAGGCAAAAAGACTTCAGGTCCACCAAACCAACCCCACTGAAAATACTGGAAGCAATAAATACTTTAGTCTAAAGAAAACATCAACATAGCCAGAAGGTTGTAGAAGGAAAATATAATTTTTGAAACAAAAGATAGGGACGAAGAACACAAACACAACAAACAAAACAGAGAACAAAATAACAGCCATGAACACACACCTTTCAACAGTAACTCTGAGGACTAACGGCCTCTACTCCACAGTCAAAAGCCTGATGGGCGAGCAAGTGGAATGCGTCCTTTCCATCCGTTTGTTTCTATAAGGAACCTATCTTCCCTTTCAAGGCTGGGCACCCTCTTAGGGTAGAGGGTGGGAAAGAGGACACCAAGCAAACGGAAGAACTGTCACACGTGTTTTAACACTGGCCAAAATACCCTTGAAACTAAAACTAATCAGAAGAGGGAAAAGAACGATGCAGCTCGATGAAGGGAAAAATTAGCCAAGAGCACATTACAGTTCTGAACATAATGCACCAAACTCCGGCATACACATTTCATGGAGAGCATGTCACTGGGCTAAACACAGATTGATTCAGCTCAGCAATTCAGGTAATTTCAGTGCCACTTTCTCCAATCTGGAGAAATTGTTTGACCATCTGGACAAACAAGAACAGAGAAATAACATGCTTACATGACACCGAACATGAAAGAGACCTAACAGGAGACTACAGACTATTATACTGAACACTAAAGAATATACATTCTATTCAACAGCCTCTGGAAATTTCCCTAAAACAGACAACATATTAAGATAGAGAACAAATTTCAACAGATAAAAACATGAAATTACTCTGTGCATCTTATCTGAACAGAACGCAATAAAGCTAAAAGTGAAGGACAAAAGAACCTTTAGTAACTACATGGAATCACAGAGATTCAACAGCTCATTAGTGAATGAATTAGCCAAAGAAGAAATTACCAAAGAAATAAAAAAAAATGTTCTGGATTGAAGTGAAAATGAAAACACAACCCATAAAACCTCTGGCACGTATTGGAAGCAGCCCTCAGAGGAAGATTTATAATGCTAAGTACCTACGAAAATAGCACAACTAAATGACTTAACATTACAACTCAAGAATTTGGAAAATCTAGAGCAGCCCAAACCCAAAGCTTGTCGACAAAAAGGAATAACAAAAATCAGAGCAGAAATTAATGAAATAGAAACAAAGAGAAGAATATAAAGAATCAATAAGTTTAAGAGCTGATTCTTTGGAAAGAGAAGCAAGATAGACATTCCCTTTGCTCAATTAACCACCAGAAAAAGATGACCCAAGTTAACTGAATGAAAAATCAATGGGAAACAGTACAACAGTTGCCAAAGAATTTCAGAATATTATAAAGGAATATTTTAAGAATCTATATTCAATTAAAAAAATCTAAAAGAAGTGGATACATTTCTAGATTAATCAAAACCACCAAAGTTAAACCAAGAAGGAATCAATAACCTAAACAGACCCATAAAAACTAGGGAGACTGAAACAGTAATAATAAAAAAAGCCTTCAGACTTAGAAAACAATAGCAAAAAAACAAAAAAAAAAGGCTCAGATGAATTCACAGCAGAATTCTACCAGGATCACAAAAATTTACAAACAATACTTATTAAGCTATTTAAAAAAGAAAAGAAGGAAGGAAGCTGCGAAGATGGGTTGCTCTCATTGGTTTAATAGAGAGTTAACCGGCCAATAGCTGGGCAGGAAGAGGTGAGGCAGGAGAGCCAGACTAGAGCATGCTGGAAAGAAGAAGGGCAGAGTTACCAGCTCGACACAGAGGAAGCAGGATGTGTAAAGTGAGGTAACAAGCCATGACACATGTGGCAGCGTGTAAATTAATAAATATGGATTAGTGTTAGTTACAAGAGCTAGTTAGTAACAAGACTAAGCTGTTGGATGAGCTTTTATAATTAATAAGTCTCTGTGTGGATATTTGGGAGCTGGCTGGCAGGACAGAACTGACTGATGGGACAGAGAAAGTCCGTCTACACTCAGTAGACTGTTCTTTTATTCTTTCTTCCTCCTCTCTCTCTCTCTCTCTCTCTCTCTCTCTCTCTCTCTCTCTCTCTCTCCCATGTATATATGTAATTAAAGAAGTCATAAATTTTGGAGGTAGGGGAGACACAGGTAGAATC
>NC_022009.1:123833021-123840632 GCF_000317375.1 Microtus ochrogaster | reverse complement strand
CGGTGAGGGTGGGGGAACTAAACTGAATGCTGGGAGAAAGGAGGCTGAGTCAGGGGAGAAGCCATGGAGCTTCTGCCAGATACACACATGTTGAAACCTTGCCAGTAGGCCACGAGCCTAGTGGTAAAATATAAAATAATGGGGATGGGTTAATTCTAGATGTAAGAGCTAGCTAGCAACACGCTTAAGTAAGTGACCAAGCAGTGATTTGATTAATACAGCTTCTTTGTGGTTATTTCAGGAGTCTGGGCAGCTGGGATGAACAAGCAACAGCAATCCTTTTCCCATGGCTCCTGGGGATCCATCCTGCCAGTGCCTACATTTCAACAACATTGCTTAAAGTCTACTTATCAGGTCTAGCTCTCTCCTTACCTCAGACCCTGGCTTGAGTTCACCCAAACTTCCCCCTCTCTCCCTTGGACTAGCTTCTTATGTTTCAAGAGGTGAGCCCCTTCACAGACTTACCCTAAGACAACATTCTGTATCCATTTTTGCCCCCAGAATTCTGTCTTTTGTTTTTGCCCTATATTTTGTCTTCATTCAGATGTGCTCATCACCTCTGCAGATGACCAGAGCCAGGACTGGGCTTCGAAGCCCTTCCCTGTGGTGACCTTTCTCCTCTGCTCCAGTCCTGGCTTCCTGCTTTTCATTTTTACTGTCCCACCAGAAACTCTCCCGAGAACTCAGCATGTGCAGACTTCGCTCTGTCTTCTGCTTCACTCTCAACCCTGTTAATAATTCTCTTTTCCTTTAGATCTTGGGTCACTGAGTCACTGTTCCAATGGTCACAGAATCTTAAGTTGTGAGTCTTATCCTTAATTACCACCTCTGAGTTTCAGAGCCCCGGTCTGCTGTCCTCCCATCTGTACTTCTCCTGGATGCCACCAGCCCAATTCTAGTGCAGTACTTACTGGGTTTAGCTTGCCTCTGATGTCTTCTGCACACTGCTCTCAGCTGAAAATACAACTGTGCCCATGTCACCCACCCTCCATCTTTGTATCCCCGAGGAATCCACATGACCCCTAGACACACTTTGCATTTAATGAGGTTGTTTGATAATCCGACTCTTGCTTTCTTCTCTGCTCCATCTGCCACCACTCTGGTCATTTAAAGTTAGTTTTTCAAGCATCCGATGCTCTTCCTACATGCTTGTTTCTGTACATGCTCCCACCTTCGCCTGGAATGTTCTTCCTGCAACTGTTCACCTTGTGACTTCCTCTTGCCTCTCTATGTGTGACTTGAGGTCTGTCTTTTCTGTGTAGCTTTAGACATTCACAGCATCGTTGATTCTATTTCCCTTTGGGCCCCTAGTAATGCTTGAAGAAGCCTGAATACTATCAGTGTGATTGGGAATTTGAAGATGTCATTATCATCTTCAAATGTTGGATATGTGTTTGGTTGCTTGATGTGTGCTTGTGAAGAAACAGTGCAGAGTCAGGGGATACAGGTCCTCCAGCAAAGCAAATGCAGTAAGCCTAGGCTTTGTGGCAACTGAAGAGTTATGACGTCATCGTTATGACGTCACAGTTGCCCAAACCACCACTCCCCACTTCGCTCGTCTTCCTGCTCAGTGTTCATTATCACACATATGGCTGTGCTCGCATCTGAGCCACACTGAACTAATTTGACAAATAAATGTCCGGAGCTGCAATGTCAAATGCGCTTTCCTCGGTCCAGACTTACGAGAACGTTTGAAAGCGTCTCGCCGATTTCATGCTTCCTTGTGCCTATTATACATTTGAAGTGTCTCGCCTCTCTCCAGGCAGTTTCCAGGCCCAGCTTTGGGGAAGCTGTTCTTGGTCTTATCACCCTCCCGGAATACTACTGTGTTCTGTGAGCAGTGGGAGAGTATTGCTGGAGCCTAGACTCGGAGGTCCTGGACAAAATCAGAAGCAACATTTCTGAGTCCCAAACATGGCAAGCTTAGCAGACATTCTTTCTTGGGAGATTGGAACAGGGAAGGCCATGTTTTGTTTTTTTTTTTTCTGATTTCAACATCCTTTCTTGGATCAAACCACCTTTCCTGGTTTTCTTGTTTATTATGTGTATGTGAGTATGTGTCTGTGCATGTGAGCAAGGGCATGTGGGTGCCCACAGAAACCAGAAGGGGGTGTAGCATCATTGTTTCCCTGGAGCTGGAGTTAAAGACAGTTGTAAGCTATCTTTTTTTCATGAGTACTGAGAACAAATTTCTAGTTCTCTGAAATAGCAGCAAATGTTCTTAACTACTGAGCCACCTCTGTAGCTCCTTAAGAAATATTTAATATTTATTACACACACACACACACACACACACACACACACACACACACACACACAGTATGTTACATAGAAGGGCTCAAAATGGTCTACTGAGCTCAAATAGAGTGTATGTTTCAATTGGGCTAATATTGACTGCCCCACAGAAACAAATTTTCCATTTGAACTGTCCATTCTTTGGGCTCAACTTTCTTTGGAAAAAATCCTTATACTCCACTTCTCTGTGGGTTTGACATTGTTCCTAGTGATTCCAGTGAGGAGGATCTGCAGGACCCCTTACTGCTTGTGTGGTGTCTTACACTATAGACACCTCTTATTAAACCAGAGACAATGGGGATGATCTTTCTGGAACTCACCAAGGCCAGCTGGACTGGGTCTGAAAAAGCATGGGATAAAACCGGACCCACTGAACATAGCGGACAATGAGAACTGCTGAGAAGTCAAGAACAATGGCAGTGGGTTTTGATCCTACTGCATGTACTGGCTTTGTGGGAGCCTAGGCTGTTTGGATGCTCACCTTACTAGACCTGGAAGGAGGTTGGAGGTCCTTGGACTCCCCACAGAGCAGGGAACCTGGTCTGCTCTTTGGGCTGATGAGAGAGGGGGAGTTGATTGGGGGAGGGGGAGGGAAATGGGAGGTGGTGGTGGGGAAGAGACAGAAATCTTTAATAAATAATAATAATAATAATTAATAATAAAAATAAAACAGAGACTTACTCCCCTGATCAGCTGTGACTTCCAGGACCCCTTCCACATTCAGCAGGCACCTGCTCCAGAGATGTCAGAGAAACCCAGTCTCTGGAGCCTTCTGTCAATCTCTTGCAGTCTGGTGTCACTGGGTTGCCTGTCTCTTGGGGTCACTGGGTTGTTCTGTGTTGGACTGGTTATTTAGCCAATGCTCATGTGACCAAATGAGCATTCTGTTTTCCCCAGTGTGCCGCAGTTTGTAAATACTGTGATTTCTCAGGATTTTCCCAAGAAACCGACCTTGTAAAGGAAGACAACCATCAAAGCAGGAAATGGACTCACATCTTAAACAATACAGAAAGGTTGTGCTCCTTTATAACTAGTGTGTGGGATAATTTCTGTAAACCCTTAAGCTTCTCACTCTTTTCAATACCAATTTACGTTTTGATTTCTGAAACATCTAAATGTCGATTGCATTCCGTAGGGAAGATATATCAGTCATAGCCATGACAGTCAAGACCATCCTGGGGCTGTCCCTTTCCATCTCGTCTGCTTTACTGAAGACTCTGGCGGGCCTGCGGAACGGCTCCTTTGTCTTCCATCAGTCTCTGTGATGTTCCTTTCTTTATATCTTAGGTAATACTTGGAAAGATTCCTTTCTTCCATCATTCTTTCAGTCAGCGCTCCTCATTCAGCAACATTTCAAAGTAAAAGTGAAATTAAATAAAAGTTTACCGGCTCTGCCAAATTCCCATTCTACTGGCCTGGCCAAATGGACTTAAGGAAATGTTCTCTAGTAGAAGCTTGAATAGTTTCCTGTTGATTAAAAATTCTTTCCAGGGGATGTCAGAAGAGGAAGACGGAGGAAGCATTTTTCGGTTTAACTAATTAATGCTTTAGACAAATTGAGGCTTTTATGATATAAATCACTGTTGATGTAAGTGAAAAGGCAGAAGAATAAATGTCAAATGATTTGTGTCTAACACATGAGGAATTTGCAATGGCCATTCAATACCTTCTACCAGGACCACCCCTTTGCACTTCTGTATACCAAAGACAGAACAGACTCTGCTTGTGAGTTGGTAGGCTAAGCTGAAGTGGAGGTGTGCTATGTGTCTTGTTATACCCCTTGCTTGTAAGTTAACCTTAGGCTGACACTCAATAGAACAGTTCTGACCCATCAAAGAGCCTGACAGGCAGCCAGCAGAATCCTGCCAACGCTCCAGTTGTGTGTTTGCTTTTAAGCTCTGCTGAATTTTTGTTGGATATTTTTTGAGTTTGTTCTATTAAGATCAGTCAACTTACACTTTGGTTTAGTCATAAGGCAAAGCAAATACTATTTATTTCTTCTCGAGCCAATGTTGGCCAGCCCTCTCAATTAATCGTAAGAGGGAACAATGGGTTTCAGGTTGCTCATAACTTCCATTAGTTATTGTGTTGGGGCACATGGGAAACAGGGCTCTAGACAAGAAAGGAGGAAAAACTTAATAACTGGTTGGGATGCTAAGAAAGGCCCATGAGAACATAGATCTAGCTAATACAGCATATGCCAGGGGCTCGAACAGCCTTGGTCTGCTCTGTTCTTGGTAAAATGTGGCAACTTCAACAATGAACTTGGTTTTGAAATAAAGAATATATTCTACCAGCATTTCAAATTCTGTTTTAAGATCATTTGGATTCATTACTGGGAAACATGTTGCAGTCTTTACCAAATGTTGTTTATAGCTTTGGGAGTCTAGTAATGGAACACACTGCTGTGAAAAGAGCAATACTAACATTCAAAGGAATATGACCTCTAAAAAGCTATGTCACTTCTCAGATGATAAACGGAATCATTAAAGAGGTTGCATGTAGATTATTGCTAAAAAAGAAAAGTAACTTGTATAGAGTTCTTTTAGTCAGTTTTCCACCGGCAAGTCAAGCAGGACTAAAGACAGGCTGAAGTTGATTGTTGTCATGGTCTAAACATTGTGAATGATTTACAGCTCACTGTATTACTGTGACTTGCCAGCCCAGCAATAACCACATCTTTTGTTCAAACACTACAGCTGATAGAGACACAGCTCCTTTCAATCCACAGGTATTGTAATAGGAGCGGTGGGCTGTGTCCCGCCACCCAGCCCCCCGCACGGCTAGCTTTACCCAAAATAATTAAACGGACACTGTATTCTTTTAATCACCGCTTGGCCCATTTCTATCTAGCCTCTTCTAGGCTAGCTCTCGCACCTGGACTAGCCCAACTCTAATAATCTACTGTAGCCCACAAGGTGGCTTACCAGGGGGATTCTAGCCTATGTCCATCCTGGGTCGGAGCTTCATTGCGTGTGTCTGCCCGGGAGCGGGCAGCATGGCGTCTCTGCTCTGGTGTCTCTGTCTGAGGTGTCTTACCTCACTTCCTCTTCCTCCCAGCATTCTGTTCTGTTTACTCCACCCACCTATGTTCTAAGCTATGAGCCCAAGCAGTTTGTTTATTACTTAACCAATGAAATCAACAGATTGATATATGACACTCCCACATCACACAGGTAATTAGAACATAATGCCAAGCAAAAAGAGAAAAGATGTGTGCGCTCCAGAGGGAGCAATGTGGAGAGTCCCTCCACCCCAAAACAGTGGGGGCAGCTCCCAGAGGGAGTCAGAGCAGGAGTCAGAGGACTTTCCCCTTCACCTCACTCATTAGAAAGGAGAGGCAAGTCTGAATGACGACTAAGGTTCGTATTAAGAGGAAGAATCTGAGTTTTTCCATCTTTAATTTCTATGATTGAGCTAAATCTAAATAAAAACACTAGAATGTTCAAAATGTTTGATGTGTATTCTTCAAGTCACCACCAGAGCTCCATATAGGGACAAAAAAGGACAAACTTAACACCAGCTTTATGAAATTAAATAACTAGGAAACTGGCCACCAGCTCAGGTTTCAAGCTTTTGTCTTAAATACTAATATTAAAAAAAAAAAACTAAACCAAAACAAAACCCCAGTTCTTGGACAGTTTAAGAAAATAAATGGTTCTTCAAGCACATGCATATTTTATGACTAAAATCATAGACAATTTAGTTCTCACAACATGAAAATAATTTTGCATATGTCTGTGTAATGAAATGTGCTCTTTGGAACCGTCCATGTCTTTCCCAGTGCCTCACTAATGTCAGAACTATCCTCAAGTACATTTTTTTCTGTCCTTGTAATATGCCGTTTCCTGTTTTTCCTATCTGGACCTGGGTACGTGGTTGGAAATTCCAAAGTCCTTTTTCTTAAGAGAAGTGATGAATAGACAGTTAAACCAAAAGACTTTAAAGAAGCCCAAATGTCAAGAATTTTCAGAATGAAATGAATAAAGCTTCCAGAAAGTAGTCACTTTTGGAGACAAGATGCTTGGGTGGTTTGGGTTCTGTCCTAAACGACATTGGGACTTACCTTTTGGGAAGGAGTGCATAGCCAGTGGCTGGGACAATGTGGCAAAAATGAATCTTGAGACTGGATAGTCTGTCTGCCCGATGCGGACATGTAAGCCAAATAAACCCTGCTTTTGGTCATAGTGCTTCATCATAACAATTGTAATCCCAACTAAGACATTTTTCCCATCTAAATTTTTATCTAAAAATTCATATATATTTATTATGTTAATATTTACTTATACATATCATATTTAATACCAATGTTTTTCTTGTTTTAAAATAAGCATCTTAGCATACAGAGTAATAAGATTCATTATGTCATTGTCATATACTTGTTATTATATTTTGTTCTTTTAAAAAAGAGTTATCTCTTTATTACTTTTTTATGTGTATGGGAATTTTGTCTGCATGTATGTCTGTGCACCACATACATGTAGTGTCTGTGGAGGTCAGGAGAAGGCATTGGATTCCCTGGAACTGTGGTTGTAGGTGGTTGTGAAATGCCATGTAGGTTCTGGGAATGAACTCAGGTCCCCTGGAGGAGTAGTCAGTGCCCTTAACCCGAGGCCATCTCTCCCGTGTCTGTCTCTGTTCTTCTTCACTTCCTCCCTCAATGCTTTCCCGTTTCCCACACAACCTCCTGCGTGTTTTCTTTCCATGCATTCTTTCGTCCCTTCGTGTCACATGCATTCCATTGTTCTTTCAGCACCTAAACTCCTCTCTTCTAAGATCTCTTTATTTTCTCCCATGAGTCCCATTCAAGTAGAATGTAGTCTACTTGATGTATTCAGGGAAGACACCTTCATTATTAATTACCCTCCAGGAAATCAAATGATTTTTTTTTTCAAGCCTGAGAGGTTTAGTAGAACTCAAATGGCAAATCAAAAGTGTGCTTGCTTATAAACTATGGAATCATCTCCATGTGATGTGCACCCATGAGTCAAACAGAGCCTTGAAATACAACTTGCTTTTGTGTATGTGGGGTTTAACAGTTAGTCATTTGTAATAATTCAGATCTGCCTACTCTTGGCAGCTTCTCTTTCACTGAATCATGTTTAATGATTCAGAAGGTTCAATGTGTTTTATTTTTTTCTGGAAAATAGGTGTGTGGTCAATAGTCATCAGTGCCAAGGGCAACAGGACCGCGTGGAACCAAGCGCGCCCTGGAAAGTGTTGGAATTATTGGTCCTCATGCGTTGCTTGGTGAAGTGGGGCCTGGGTTACACAACCTGGCCTCTAATGCGTTGCTTGGTGAAGTGGGGCCTGGGT
>NC_022009.1:123831415-123832621 GCF_000317375.1 Microtus ochrogaster | reverse complement strand
TGGTGAAGTGGGGCCTGGGTTACACAACCTGGCCTCTGCTTCATTTGTGGTTCAGATCATCTTTCATCTAAAAGAAGAAAATGAACTTTTTCTTCTTGATGGACATCACGTCACTTTTTGATCTTGGTAATTTGACAATCATAGTTCATAGTCACTACCCATTTCAAATGAGATATGAGGTTAAGGTATTTATGTGTATTTCCCAAGGTGAACTGGGATAGGATAAAATGTGAATTAAAACATGATTCTGAGGGTCTGGAGATATGTATTAGTAGTTAAAAGCAGCAGGGTTTTTTTTTGTTTGTTTGTTTGTTTTTTTAGAGGATCCAGATTTGGTTCTCAGCACCAACACGGTGACTTACAATCATTCTGTAACTATAGTTTCTGCTATCTGCTGCCCTCTTCTGACTTCCATGGGCACTGGGTGTTCACATGGTGTATACACCATTAACAAGTCAAAGAAATAAACATTTTAAACCCTATTTTTAACCTGCATGGAGCCTTGTGCATTCCAGTACTAGAGAGACTGGCATGGGAAGGTCACCATGTGTTTGAGGCTGTGACACTGTAGAAGTAAGACAGTAGCAGACAGGAAGTCGAACTTTCCAGGAGCTTCTAGAAATGTGCTATTACTTTACACATTCAGCATTGTAGTGATGGGCATGGATAGTGGCCGTACATACACGGTACATACAGACCACTAGGCGATGCACCCCTAGAGGGTTCATGCTAAATGTTTATGAAATAATTCATCAGATACCAATGCCATTGCTTTTTGATTCTGGGTTGACTGTTGATTGCATGATTCTTTTGCATTTTTTTCCTGAGGATTTTTAGTTTGAAAACTGAAGCACTGTTACCCTGCAATGGCTATGAGGTTTAATTGACTCCCAAGTTATTCATAGCACAGACTGATGCTTATTCTGTTTCATCTCATTTCAAGAAAGCTTCATGGAAACTTGTTTTTATAAACCTTACTAGTTGGTGGAGCTTATGTGTTGTTCTTTCCACATTGCCTGTTCTGCTAAATATTCACCTTGTATTAATCACTCATGTAGAACTTTTCTATTTTGCACTTACTCATTGTTAGATTTACCTGTTTATTAAACATAATAATATGTTTAATATTATGTTTTTCTATGTAAGTTACTTCCCTAGGAAACGGTACAACTTAATGATCTGTTATATGTTTGCATTATTTTCTTT
>NC_022009.1:123829354-123831040 GCF_000317375.1 Microtus ochrogaster | reverse complement strand
GTGCTTTTTCAGTCACAGTCCAGCTGGCCCTGGTGAGCTCCCAGTAGATCAGATCCACTGTCTCATGAAAATCAAATGCCCCCCTGAGATTTTAATCAGAATGTTGGTAACATGATCTTCCCCAGGAGTGTCTGGGGGTCTCACATTTCGTCGAACATTTTAGTAAACAGTGGCCAAGCAGTAACTTGCTCATCTTTGGAAGGCAAATGATAAATGAGAGAAGTGAGGATTTCGGTGTGAAGCCAACTCCTTGTACATAGATTTTTGATTGTTTTCAAATGAAATGTAGTTTATGATAGACATAAACCAAGATAATATAATAGAATTCAAGATGTTCCAGGGAAAGCTACGCAAAAGCAGCTGAGATTGCTGTATCCCTTAATACCCCCACCATGATACCAATGAATACATTGTCCAGGCTAAGATGTCTGACAGGGAAATACATAGATGGTGAGTCAAGCAGACAGGATAGTGTTCTAAGCGGACATGGACTCTCCCATAACTTACACGCAGAGGTCTTAACCGCCAACGTCAGAGTGTCAGCCAGTGGGGTACTTGGGAGGTGAGGCCTTGAGGATGAGGACCCCATGATAGGAGTAGTACCCCTTCTGTTTGAACAGAAAGTGCGCCCTATAAGCTCCCGGCGGTGCTGTCTCAGGAGACAGTGGAAACCAGAGAGTGCGACAGATTGCTGAGCCTGACCTGGTCCCCACTCCTTTCTTCTATACTTATTTTTATCCATCCCGAGACAAGGGGCTTCTGCCAACAGAGTTTCAGTTCCTTACACTGTTTGCACCAGGTATTCTGTCTCAGGAGGAAATGCCGAATAGGATGTCCCTGAGAAGAGATGTGCACCTGTCAAGCGACAGCAAAATGGTACCTCTCTGCAAGCCCAAGCCAGGACCTAGGTTGGCAAACACCGTGATCCTCCATTTCCAGCTTCTGGAACTATGGGAAGGAAATTTCTCCTGTTAAATCATCCGGACTATGCCATTTTATTTGGCAAGATAATTCGAGGAGTGTTGTCTTTCACTCTTCTTGAAAGTCTGATAGAATTCTGTGCTGAAACCATCTGGCCTCAGCCAGATGTTTTTGGCTGGGAGACTTTTAATTACTGCTTCTTGTTCTCTAGGGTTCATAGGCCTGTTTACATCATAGCTTATCTGATCTAGATTTAACTTTGGTTGGCCATATATAACAAGAGATTTATCCATTTCTTTTAGGTTTTCCTGCTTGGTGTAGTATGGGTTTTTAAAGTACATCTTTAGGAGTCTCTGAATTTCTTTTTTGTCTGTTGTGATGTCACTCTTTCGTCTTGATTAATTTCATTAACTTGGATCTCCTCTCTGTGTGTTTTAGTTAATTTGGCTAAGGGATTATCAATCTTACTGATTCTTCTAAAAGAACTACCTGTGCCTCATTGATTGTTGTTTTTTTGTTTCTTTCATTTTATTGGTTTAAGGTGTAAGTTATTATTTCTTCCCATCTACTCCTTTGGGGTTCTATTTTTCATTTTTATTCTAGAGCTTTCAGGCTTACTATTAAGTTGCTAATATGAGATCACTGCAATTTTTTGATGTAGGTACTTAGTGCTGTGAACTTGCCTTTACAGAGCTTTCATTGTGTCCCATAGGCTTGGGTATGTTGTGTTTCATTGTGTCCCATAGGCTTGGGTATGTTGTGTTT
>NC_022009.1:123808584-123828984 GCF_000317375.1 Microtus ochrogaster | reverse complement strand
TGAGAGTTGCTTTGTGTCCACATGTGTGGCCAATTTTGGAGAAAGTTTTTTGGTCTTCTGAGACAAAGATACGCTCTTTTGTGTTTGGGTGAAATGTTCTATCAGTGTCTTCTAGGTCCATTTGGTTTATGAAGTTAGTTAACTCTGGCATTTCTCTGTTTAATATTTGTCTGGGTTACTTTTTCATTGACTGTCGATGTTGGTGTATTGACACTAGTGTCTAGGCACGTGAGGTTGAGATGACTGTGGTTCAAGGTGTTGATACCTGGTCTTGTTGTCTTTTAGAGGTGAAGGCTTTGTTGCTTGGTTTTTTTTCTTCTATCTCTGTATCTTAGGAAAGTGTGGCAGCTTTGGGTTGCCTAGTAGGGAGTGCACCTGAAGTTCACTGGGTGACCAAGAGGATTGGAGGAGGGCTAGGAGAAAAGGCTGAGAGGGGCTTCAGGAAGGAGCTAAGGGGATCCTGTTCACACCTACAGGTGGGACCCACAAGGGATTGGAGATGCGGCTGGAAGACGGAATTCTGCACGCAGGCTGCAGTAAGGATGAGCTAGGGATGAAAGGGCTAAGATCTCCTTCACATCTACAGGGGGTTCCCCAGGAAGTAGGGAGTGTGGTGGGAAGGGGAGAATTTGCAAGTAGATTGAAGTAAAGCAGTTAACTGGAGAGCCAGGGATGAAAGGGCTAAGGGACCCTGGGTTTGATCCAGGACTTGGAGTCTCCAGGGGATGGAGCTGAGGTGGGAGGAGGGACACCATGAGGAGTTTGTAACTGGGCTGAGGGTGAGAGTGGAGAGCTCACAAGGGAGGACAGAGAGTGTGATTCACCTGCCTGAGCCCAGGTCCACTGTGGCTCCTGGGGACTCCAAGTAGAAGGAGTTTCTAGGCATCCGTCACTGACACAAAGGAGCTGGAATGGGCTGAAGCAGGGATGGAAAAGTCCCACGGGGGGGAGGGGGAAGAGAGCTCCAGGAAACAGTGGTAGAGAGGGAGGACAGGCTGCTCCTGGGGGTCTGCTACAGGGCTGGGGATGAGACTCTTTCTTCTGCCTTTTATTGAGCCAAAGTTTTCGCAGAAACTCTTATTACATCCATGGCTTCGTTCTTAAATTAAAAAAAAATCTTTTATTTTTATGTTATGAGTATGAATGTTTGGCCCACATGCTCATCTGTGCACCATGTGTGCAGTGCCGTCGGAAGCCAGGAAAGGGCATTCAGTCTCCTGGAATGGGGGTGACAGATGTTTGTGGCCTGCCATGTCAGTCCTAGGAATTGAACCTGGGTACTCAGCAGAGCAACCAGTGAGCCATCTCTCTAGTCCTGGTTTCTTTTTGAATATGGCAAACATCTCTCTTTTCAAACAAACCTATGTGGTGGTTTCAGTGAATTCCCACAGAGCTGACACGTCAGAAACTTTGTCCCCAAATGCTGTGCTAGCGGCATTTGGAGCGGGTTCTTTGAGAAGTAATCAGATTGATGATGTGGATCATAAGGTTGAAGTTCTTAAATAGTATTAGTGTCTTTGTTAGATGAATAAGACTATCGAGCTGGCGTTCTGGCTTGGTCTCATTCTGTGAAGCTCTCTGCCATATTTTGATGTGGGCAGAATGCTTCATAAGACAGCAGCCTCATGTCTAGACACCAAGCCCCTGAGCTCTTAAAAACTGTGATCAAGATGCTGAAGTGAAACTCTTCACAGCTAATGGCTTCTGGCGGGTGGGGAAGGATTCAGTTTTCGTTAAGGGGCTGGCTGCTGGGAGCTTGACCATGCTCAGTGAGTATAGGCGCTACAGAAATTGAACTTGGTATTGATTTCAATTTTTCTTATTTTTTGGGGGGGCGGTGGTTTACAAGGATAGTGGATAGACCTGGGTGGACTGGGAAGTGAATTTGACCAGGGTACACTATGCGAAATTTCCCAATAATCAAAAAGATTTACTAGATTAAAAAAAGAGAAGATACTGGTGTCATAAATTTGGACCAGCTTCCAGATCCATGAATTAAATTCTATTCTTCATAAACTTCAGAGTCTTAACCCCCACCATAGCAGCACAAACTAAGACAACCTCCCAGCTTAATTTTGAGCTGTCATTTCTCCCATGATCTGGTAGCATGTCTTCTCAAATGATAAGTTCTGTTTTTCACTCATCTTCAGCTGAGATTGTTTTCCCAGACAGGATTGTAGAATTTCTATCACTTGGGACTGACAGGCTTCAATATTTGATTCTTTACATTTCTGTGTTTCTTCTCTTAGAGTAGAAGTTAGGTTGAAAGTAAGTTGAAGGGAAGGGTTTTGACTTCTAAGAAGTCTTTATCTGCTGCCCAGGAGGAAAGATTCATGAAACTCCTGCAGGCAGGTGCAAAGTGTGTTCTAGTCCCTACCTTGAGTATGGGTATGGGGTAGCACCTGATGCTCACCATGTCCTGAATTCATATACATATATACATACACACATCCATACATACATGCACACATACACATAGACTTACATACACACATATACATACATACACAATGCATACACACATATGTACGTACATATACACACATAATTAAAAACCACATTTCTTGTTTTTATTGTTTTTATGGCACTATGCATTTTTATCTGCCCCTCCCCTTTCTTCCCCTCTCCCTCTACTCTCCAGTGACCTTCACACTCCAAATTTACTCAGAAGATCTTATCTTTTTCTCCTTCCTGTTTAGAGCCATGTATATTTCTCTTAGGGTCCTCTTTGTTGTCTAGGTTCTCTGGGGTTGTGAATTGTAGGCTGGTTGTTCTTTGCTCTATGTATAAAAGCCACTTATGAATAAGTACATATTACATTTGTCTTTCTGCCTCTGGGTCATCCCACTCAATACGTTTTTTTCTACATCCATCCATTTGCCTGCAGATTTCAAGATGTCATTATTTTTTTACTTCTGAGTAGTACTCCACTATGTAAATACACCACATTTTCTTTGTTCATTCTTTGGTTGAGAGGCATCTAGGTTATTACAGATACTGGCTATGACAATTAATGCTGCTATAAACACAGAACGCTGAGATTCCATCTTACACTTGTCATAATGGCCAAGATAAAAAACTCTAATGACAGCTTATGCTGGAGAGGATGTGGGATAAAGGGAATGCTCTTCCATTGCTGGTGGGAGGGCAAACTGGTACAGCCACTTTGCAAATCAGTATGGTGATTTCCCGAACAAAACTTACATTTCTTTATTTGTATGTGTGTATGCTGTGGCATGTGTGTGTTGGTCAGAAGACAACCTGCAAGGAGGGGCTCTCTCCTTCCACCATGTGGGTTCTGGGCACTAAACTCAGGTTTCCGGGCTTGGTGCAGACACCCTTACCTGCTGAACAACCGAATTCTTATATTTTGTTTACAGTCTTAGCCTCTGTGATTCATGTTCTTACTATTTCTGGAACCTGGAAATTTCCCATTCTTGTTTCATTCTCAACTTATTATTATTATTTTGTATGTTCTGATGTATCCTGTGTTTCTTTGTCTTTGGTGTGGAATAGAAGTATTTTTGTATTAATTTAGTTTTCTATGCTGATGTAGATTTCTGAGTACTGACTATGTATTATTATCTTTAGTCTATTTTAAATATTCAAATTATTCATTGACTTTGTGAGCATTTAGTTATTCTAACCTTTCAGTTACACTTAGAATATATATGGATATATATATATATACACACACACACACATACATGCATATTTTATGATTTCTACAGTGAGGGAAAACTATGTGTATAATGTATTGGCTAATTTAGGAATAACTTATTTAATCGCTATTGTGGTTAAATGCATATTGATTCAGAAACCATTTGGGCATAGAAAGTGATGGGAATATATTTAAGCTCAGAATTTACAAGAAGGCTCTTGGAAAGGTTGAAAGCACAATTTGCAGAGTGCCTGAGGGTTCAATGTTACACTCCCTCTTTTGAGCAATGAAACCTTGGCAAAGGATATGTTTTAATGAGGCTTTCCCCCCTCTTCCTAGAGAGCGAGGACTCCCTGTACATAAAACCCCCTATAACCTCTTAACAGGTGTTCCAAGAATAAAGAAAGCTACTGTTCAGCTCTGTCGAGTCACATGGTTCAGACCCAACCACAAGGGCGGAGGAGGAGACCATACTTCAAACCAGTGCTTCGCTTGCAAGCTCAGAGTAAATGAGAAGGTAAATGCCCACTTGGGCCAGGAAGCAAGCACATTTGAAAAGACTTTTTATTACAGCTGTATGCTCTTTTCTGTCTTTATCACCTGTATGTTGTTATATGTGTTATTATATTCATTGTGTCTTATCTGTGTCCTTGGCCCAGTGACCTGTGGTTTCAGAGGGAATGGTACAATATCTCATAGATATTCAAGACAACTGCTTTCAAGTTGGTTTGTTCTACTTTTTGAAGTTTAACTACCGAAAAGATTTTTTAAAATGGGTAGAATTTCTAGAAATAAAATAAAATAGAAGAAGGTGAACAGGATGCTGGCATTTTTTGGAAAGTGTTCTTTCACAAAGAGGAGGAACCATGGTAAATTGTATCTGAACTAAACTGACATCACATTCAATTCATCTCAGATTTTAATGTTATCAATAGGGAAAGAAAGGCTGAAAAAAAAAACATTCAAGTCTCGTTGAGAGTCTTGACCTGCTAAGAATTCCTCTTAAGTTGCAGGAAATGAGATTATCATCTCTTCGGAGAGGTCAGCACCAGGGGAAGGGTTAGAAGAGTGTGTGGCAATTAAAATAAAAACAAATGAAAACATAACACACTCCTCCTTCTGCCCCAACACCTCATAAATGTAAAATCTTAACCCAAACAATGAAAACACAAGGGCTCTGAACCAAACATAGTATAGTGAAAGAGCCCAATAAAAATATGTGGTTTTATATGTATAGTGTATATTATCAGGATGTTTTGAAGGCTGTGGAACAGTTGGCCAGGTGCAGAGAGAGTGTAAAAACGCAGAAAGAGTAAGATCTTATTGCAACCTTAAGTTGTTCTGAACCTCTGGAAAAATCCTTAAGGGCAGGGCCCTCATGCACTCCACACACTACAGGGGCCTGGGCAGTCTGGGCTGCTTTGTTTGCAGGGTCTGTTGTGAATCCACTACATAGGAAGATCGTAGGGTACAGCATCTTGTACCTGGAAGTCAGGGCCAGTTTTGTTCTATGCTTCAGAACACAGAGTATGCTGTTGGCTTTTCTGAGCTTGGCCGCAGGTTTTTCTTCACTCAGTGGTTTGCAGGTAGTCGAGGTAGTGAGCTCTTTAGCTCCCATTTTACGATTTTATTCCAAGGAAAGATAAGGACTCACGGCTTTGGCTGAAACTACATGGTATGGTAATCGCGCATTTGGATATAATCACACCATCTAGGCATCTGTAATGGCGCTGACACAACCCGCCAAAGGCTCACCGATGTCAGGAGAGAGTCCGGGGTGAGACTTCTGGGTCCTAGTTCAAGAGGGCTCTTCTTTCAGTGGGCACATTGTCTCTGTGCTGCATCGCACATAATGCCATACCACTAGATACATTCTATTTATTGCCAAATCAAATGTTACCAGATATTTATCAAGTCATTATTCACGGAACACATGAAGCTGTATTTTTTGGAGGGGAGTCTGGAGAATTGGATCCCATTTTTATTGATGATCTTATTTCCTTAGCTCTCCACCTAGACTCCTGAGATATTCCTTCCTCTACATCGCATCCCTCTTTTTTCAAGTGATGACAAGATCATGGCCTTGCCTTAAAGGAAGAGGGCGTTCCCTCTGCACTATGAGAGAGGACTCTCTGAGTCCCGGACACTTGGAGGCCGGGCCACACCGTGGAAACACTGTCTTTTTTGCAACAGTCTGAAGCTGTTTGCTTTGGCAGAGTGATGGGGCATTCATTGATAACAGTTTGCTGTTCTTCGCATAACCCTAGCTGAGGTCTTTCTTCACCAGCTCCCCTAGAGGCCTGAGTAGACATAATAACTCACCTTATCATTTCTACCACCAAGGGATGCTCTTTAAATAAAATGATGCTTGTTTCTGCTACATCTTATAATTTCTACCACCAAGGGATGCTCTTTAAATAAAATGATGCTTGTTTCTGCTACATCTGAGAGTGAAGGCAAGGTTGAGATTTTGCTGAAGAAAAAGAAGTGCATATGATATCTTGAAAGAAAGCTCTTTGCCTCCCTTGGTGTTCCATGAGCTCTGACCGGTGCTGATGGCCGAGTGCCTAGGACCGGTCCTCCAGCCAGAGCAGCCTGTTTGACTGCATCAGGGTTGCCGGCACTCATTTGTAGATCTCCTGTGTGGCCCTTGTGCTCAGCTGTGCTCAATAACCCCAATTTATACACCATGAGTGTGTTGAAGGCTAGCCTGTGCTAAGCCCATTCATCAAAGTTCAGTTTCACAGATGGTTGAGGGGGTGCTGGTCAAATCTTCTTGTCTCCTCCTGACTTGTCAAAACATCTTCCTATGAGCTTACAGCCCCTACAAGTATTTCGCACACATCAGCACTGTATTCCAGGAAATTATGGAAACAAAATGAAACACACAAACCAGTAAACTCACACACAGGAATTTTTTAAGCTGTGAAAGAAAATGGCAGAGTCGTTCCCCCCTTCCTCACCCTCATAGATGTGCCAGGGCCATCCGATATCATCACCACCAGGGTTTCAGTCCTCAAAACACGCAAGAGCGAGGAGGATGCAGCCTCCACTGCCTTCCTGGCGCCATCAGAAAAACCGATGAACATTTGGGATACAGGACTCTGCCCACTCCAAAAGAGAATCGTCAAACATCTTCATCTAACTTGTTAAGTTCTCCATTATCCAGACTTGGCTGACGGCTAGCGAATATTTGCCCTTTCCCATGCATTTGAAAGGAAAAGGGGTATATGCAGTGACATCTTTCTATTCTAAGATGTTCATCTGTACTTGTGATGCCAGTACCAGCATCATAGTTCTGTCCTGTTCCTGTTTCCATAGCAACACACAGTCTGAAAAGTCCTGTCAAAAGCAGTCTGCTGTTTCTCAGTTCATCAGTATCCCTTTCCATTGCCTTCTGTTTTCTTCCTCCCTCCCTCCTGTTCTCCTTCCATTCTGCCCTCTTTCCATCCTTCCCCTCCTTCCCCATCCCTCTCTTCCCCTCCCTCTCTTTCTCTTTTCCCCACACTGTCCTTCCTTCCTTCCTCCCTGCTCTCCTTCCTTCCATCCCTCCTTCTTTGTTTGGGGATGAGAAGCAGAGGGTTAAGAGGATGCTACATATATTATATGTATTGGCCAATGCATTTTTCAGCATAGAAAGTGTGTGGGGAGCTTCTTCTCGCCCTGCATCTTCTCGCCCTACATCGATATGCTGAAGGTTTGGTGTCCAGTCTTTGGTGCTGTTGGGAAATGGTGGGTTCTCTAAGTGGTGAGATTTTTCAGTGAGAGGAAGGTGAGTTATTGTGGATTTGTCCTTCAGGCAGGCTTCAAGACCTAGCTCCTCTTTCTGTCTTTGATTCTTAGGTTAGCAAGAGGTGAGCATCCTCCTCTATCATGCACCGTTGGCCATGATGGCGGATTTGCCACAGGCCAAAAATCAGAGAGACCAACTGATAATGGACTGAGTTGTCTAAAACTATGAGAGGAAACAAAAGCCTTTTTTTTTTTTTTTTTTTTTTTTTGCAATTTGAACTATTTTGTCACAATAATTAAAAGATGACCAACACCTGTGGGTACCTTTCACGTTATGCGGTTCTTCTCCAAGATGGTTTCTTTTTGAGATGTGGGCTTATCTCTCTGTTTCCCTGGCTGCCCATGACCTCCATCCTCTACCCCAGTCTTCTAAGTAGCTGGCATTATAAGTGTGTGCCACAACTCCCAGGTTCTAAGATTACTTTTTACAATGTTAAACTCCGCGAGTACTGTTGAATTCTTGATGAGGCCAGGAATAGTTTTGCTCGCTGCTTTCTGAAACGTGATGAGATGGCCGACCTGTGTACTCGATGCTACCTGCAAACCACCCTGGCCCTCTCTCCCCCATTTCAAGGACTGATATATGCAAACTATTTCAGGTTGTCACTCTCTGAGAGCGCCTTTTGTGAGGTGGTCAGAGCCATTTTAACACCCACAACACAGCAATGGGTTTTCAGTGCGGAGCGAGTAACAAATTCCAGAGTTTTCTCCAGTCATCCCTGGCTTCTCTGAGGGAGGGAACATTGGGTCAGTCCTTGAAGGAAGATGAGCCTTTGGTTGAGGCCAGGAGGGCCTGAGGTTTCAGAGCCTACGGATGTAAATGTTTGGATGTGTCTGCACACACGCAGTCACAAAGTCAGGGAATAAAACATGTATGTACAGTTATAAGGTACACTATTTATTGGCAGGTTTCTAACTATTGTACATTGACAGTGTCTTTCTGAGACAGAGTGCCTCCAATTGGCTCTTGACATAAGGAGAGCGGTTCCTACCTCATCGGATTGGTGTGAAGAGTAAGAAGCCTCCAGTTCTGGTTCTTCAGTTTCCTAATGGTTGAGTACAAATAATTTAGTTTCCTCCTGCCTCAGTTTTATTTTCTGTAATATGGGGATAATAGAAATGCCTGCCTAAGTTGCTTTATAAATTCAGAGAATGAGTGTATGTGTAGTGTTAGATCAGGAACTGCATGCTGTTGGCCCTGCGCAGAGGTTGGCTATTGTTGGTGGTAATGACCTTGCCCCCCATTCCTATGTGGAGACTAACTATGGTGTTAATGAAGGTGATCTGTCATATCGCATGCGAGTTATGTGCAAGGAATTCTGAATGCACATACATGTCTACGGTATATGTATGCACATACATATCTATGATATCTGTATGCACATACATGTCTATGGTATCTGAATGCACATACATATCTATGATATCTGAATGCACATACGTGTCTACGGTTGTATGTTTTGTCCTTACCACATTAAACATGGTAACATGCATGGGCTTTCTAGTCACATTGCCCAGAATCAAATCTCAGATCCCTTCTGTACCAGCTGTGTTCAATGTAAACACATAAAGACCTCTGCTCCTAAATACCGTGATTTATAAAAAGAGATTACTAGTAACCAATGCAACCAGCAATGATACTGTAACAACAGCCCCCTCACTGTGGCCCAAATGCAGTCAAACATACCAAGTGTTTTCCCCAGGGACCCCGTGTAGAATGCTCTCAGCTTACTATATAAACTGTCCTTATTAAGTCTGATTTGTGATGGATCTGTGTACCTGGTCCCTTATGCAGCAGCTCCACTAAGCCCCTAGTTTTACAGCGCAGTGTGAACTTGTGTGTCCCTTCTGGCTAATAAAGCAGTTGTGGGGAGGTGGATAATAAGCCTGGCCTTGGGCTTAGCGAATTCTACCTCATAACATGCAAAAGCTTAATACTAATCCAGATTTTTCCCACCCTGGGTAATTATTACTTCTCAAAAAATGCTGACCAAATCTGAAAATAATCTTCCGTTCTGCCATTAATTTAAAAAGTCATGTTTTCCAGTGTGGCTAGCTTTCTCAAACCATGTCCCAGTGAATGGCATTCATTACTGTGGTGGGTGTTCATTTTTGCTAAATTAATCTTTTAAGAGTGAGTAATGACCATACGAGATGGAGTATTTTCTCCTCTGTGGATGGGATGTGGCTTAGAAATCCAACCTTGCCTGGCCACAGCTGGGGGCATGTGTGGCGAGGCTTGTGTGACCGCCTGTGGGTTGTGGTTGTGGGTTTCAGGACAGCTGCTGAGTTACCTGGTGTAGCATCTTGGTGCTTCCTACACACTCTCCAGGGGACGCCGAGCAGTCACAGCAAGTATGGACAGCTAACTGCCTTTCTTTTGACCTCCACTCTAAGGTTGGCTAAACTGTGAGTGTGTGTGTGTGTGTGTGTGTGTGAGAGTGTGTGTGTGTGTGTGTGCGCGCGCACATGGGATACATGTGTGTGCATGTATAAGTGATGAAGGATGGATCAACCCAAACCCCAAACTTAGTTTCCAGTTACCACACAAAGTGGCTCACCACTTTTCTGCTGTGCGTTCATACCCAAGCAGATTTGTTTTCTCTAGAGAGAGATTTCTAGCCCACGTACTGATTTTTAAATGCAGGGCATTCAATGGGAATGTTTATTTACATTTTATTTCTATGGCTGTATATTTTACTTTCATTCCCATAATGTAGCCAGGCAGTTATGCTCCCTCAGCTTGTAAGTTTGGGAGTTGAGAGCCAAACTTTGCAATTGCTAAGTATTCCAAAGACAAACAGCCAGCCCATCACTGGCTTGGAAACGCCTGGATCCTCTGGGAGAAATGACGCTGGAGATGCCCAAAGAGAAGAATACGGAGACTGAATTTGAGGCATTAGGTTTGTCTCATGAGTGAGACAAAGATTAGATGGGCTGACACGAGGACCAGGGTGGGTTTGGGTTCCCCGCTGTGGGAACAGGGAGGTCAGTTGACAATGAGCTTTGTGATCTTCAACCTTGAAAATGATGGTGAGATTGGCCGAGTGGTGGGCAAAGAGGTGGTCGCTGAAGGCATCACTGGGTATTCTGGGAGAAGGAGGAACAGAGCGAAGAGAGGACCCTAGGAATGATGAGAACCTCACATCAGACACCTCCCTCAGTGTGCCTGAACTAGTTGGGGTATGATGCCAGAGTAGGGATCAGTTCTCAGCACTGATTCAAGTTTGCTACCAGCCTTCTTGGGCAAGCGGTAAAGACATATTTCATTCAATTTAGAAGAATAAGTGACTCTGAGGTTTCCGTGTTCCACACTTCCCACATTTATGTCTGTCCGACGAAGGTGTAAGTAGCTACTTCACCTTAGAGCTGAGGTAGCCATGAGGTTTGTGGCTGCTCACTGTGAGCCTGCGTCCAGGCAGGAGGAATCTGCTCCCTAGTGAGAGGGCCAGTTCTCACCATCCTTGTGTGACTGCATACCCAGGAAAAGTGTCTTCAGTGACGTGAACCAGGGGATGCCAGGAGAGTTGTCTCACCCCTAAGTCCAAAGGCACAGAGGAAGAATGTCTTGTGTAAGGTGATAGGCAGAGCCAGGGGATGCTCAGCTCAGGTTCTTTCAGTGTTTGCTTTAAGGAAAACGTTTCTTATTCCCAATTCTGGAAACAAGATTTTGTTGTTGGTGGTGTTTCTGAGGTTCACCAGAAAAAGAGGTATACTGTAGACTTGAACAGAAAGTGAGCATTATGGATCTTGAAGAAAAGAATACAAAGTGACAATAACCAGCTTCTACTTTATCAAGATCTGTTTAAATCATGAGCAAGCTGTGGTCAAACATCTCGACTGCTGGGGCTTCTTGATGTTGTATGTTGACGTGTATTGATTTTGTATGCTTCTTGATTTGTGTGTGTTGGCCTGGGGCCCTTTAGCAGTCTGATGAACTCCTGTCCAAGCCACTCTTTTAAAACTCACACAGAGAAACAGATAATCAACAAAGGGATGAGCTGTTCTGAAAGGGAATTGCTCAAATATTTCTAAAATAAAGCTTGTGCTTTCTGTGACCTCCACCCCCCCCCCCGTGTCAAGGCATCTGGTAACGTTTAGAAAAAGATAGAGCTGATACCCAAAGTTCAAAATTGTGACAAACAAGAATTACATTTTGAGAAACATGGAACCGTTTGAGCTTGCCATTAGTGACCAAGCCAAACAAGTCTAATAATTAAGGGAAGTACTAAATTCCTGTTAGAAAGCAGTGAAGACAAAGGCTATTCTATTTCATAGATCTCTTCAAGCATTTCAGATTAGGAAGCTTTTTTTTTCTATGATTTTGGTGACAACAGATCACTTCGATGTGATACACTGTGTGCTTGTGTCCGTGCATTGCACATATGTGCTTGTGTCTGTGCAGGTGCATGTATAAAGAGATTGGTTCAAGCTGTATTTCCTCAAATTTGTATTTTCTTGCATGATTGGACTGTATTTTATGGGCTGTTTCTTTGGGTCTTTAGAAAACTCTTCTGAAAGCATAAGTCACAAACAATCCCACACCGGTTTGGAATTATGAGTAATAGAATGGCTATTTATTTAAGGGGGAAAAACTTACAGATCACTGTCCCAGACAACAGCCCTCTGCCCCATCAGGAAGTGGAGCCTGAAGCCAGAGAGCAAGCGAGGGCAGTTGCTGCTTTTTTAAAGAAAGAGAGACCATGCCCCAATGGGCTGGTATCTCAGCAGCTATTGGCTGAAGGAGCAGAAGGAGCTCCCGCAGCACTCTTCAATGTTTACAGAAAAATAATAGTACCTAAAATCTTCAAGGGGAAATGGTGCTGGGGATGGTATTGGTTCACAAAGGCAGGGCTGTGGTAGAGCCCTTGAAGCCCAGGAGCACGCCTCTACCTTTAAAGCTCAGCCATGCAGGAGTCAGAGGCATGGAAGCAGTGAGCCAGGATAAAATAAAAAGAAGTGGTAAAGGGTCCACAGTTGAGAGAAGGAAAGGGGGTCAAGGACCTGTGCTTCTGACTTATTCACTTTGGGGGTTGTCTGTTGCTCGGGGACAGTGGGATCTCTGTGCGCACTCAACATAGGCATGCTCAGGTGATCCTCCGCAGAATTCACCCTGGGAGAAGCAGCAAGTCTCCCAAAGTTCTTCTTTACGTCCCTCCATAGAGCGGCCCTGCTGCTCATCTTGTCTGATACCCAAGCAACATGGGCTTAGCTTTTTGTCAAGAACTGTAAGAATTCTACTTTGAATCTGCCAGAGGTCTGACCTGTTGTGGCGTGAATTCTCCATATGAGCTTCAGGGTAAGTGCTTTTGGAGGTGTCTAGCTATTGGGATCCCTGAAAATGGACAGTTTCCAGAGCAGTGATCTGTGTGAGGCTAAAAGGAAATCCAGTTCAACATGACTTAGTTAACCAGTGTTGGTTCAGCTTCCTAGTGTTTGACCCCTAGTAGTTTATTTTTGACTTTAGACACAGTACAACTTAGATCACAAAGCTTAAGGCATGACTGCATCCAGAAACTCCTTTGCAAAGTACACATCTTTTACAAAGAACCTGTGACCTCTTCAATAAGAATGGGAAATAATGAACAGGGTGCAATGCTCAGGAGTCTGGGAAGAGCCTGAGATAAATGGAATCATGTGGGGACTTGGGTGAGGCCTGGCTCCACAGATAGCAAAGATCACCAGGTTAGTTTTCACATCCATTCCCAACTTTTCGGGAGAAAACAGCCTAAGTCCTTCTATTGAAGAGCATGGATGCTCAACATGCCTGCTTTCCCTAGTACTATCCGTGAGCACAAGGACCTAGTGACCACCACACCTCCCTCGTCCTCTCCCTCTCCCTTCCTTCTCTCCCCTCCCATCTCCTCTTCCCCTCCTTTTGCTTCCTTTCACAACCACTCATTCATTTACAGCAACACCATAGCTGTTCTTTATCAGAAGGCTGATGCAGGAGGATTGTTAATTTGAGGTCTGCTGAAATTTAAAAAAAAAAACAACAAACCACAATTGATGTTAGTACCCACTGTAATGTACAACACTATTTATAACAAACATTTTTTATTAAGTAGAAATTTGCTATGGAAGAACACTACAAAGTGCAATACAGTAAAACATAAATCAGTCACATTATTTGTTATGATGGTCAGATTCTAGATGGTGTAGGATTTCCCTCTGTATGCTGTGATTACCATTAATGAATAAAGAAACTGCTTTGAGCCTATAGCAGGGCAGAGGTTGGTGGGGAAAATCAAACTAAATAATGTTGGGAGAAAGAAGGGCAGAGCCAGAGAGATGCCATGTAGCCCCATGTGGCTATACACCGTTTAATGGAGATGGGTTAAATTCATATGTAAGAGTTATCCAATAAGAAGCTAGAGCTAATGGGCCAAGCAGTGATTTAATTAATACAGTTTCTGTGTGATCATTTTGGTTCTGGGTAGTTGGGAACCAACAAGCAGCCTTCCTGCCAATATCTAGACACTTTAAAAAACAATGTAGTATCCTTTTGAGGTCCCAGGGAACACAGTAGATTCTTTTTTTTTTCTTTTTTCAGCAGCACCTTTGTCAACATGCTGCCAGATGTTCTTCAGCTCCACTATAGCCATACGGGCCTCTACACACATCATATGATCCATGGGCATATTTATGATAAATAATGCTGTTTATATTAGTCAGCTTATGATATGATGAAAAACACCCAAACAATAAACCTATAAAGGATGGTTTGCTTCTGCTACAGTTTGGGAATTCCAGTCCATGGTTGGTTGGCTCTGCTGTTTCTGTACCTGTAGGGAGGCAGCAGGGTCATAACAAGGAGCCCATGACACGGCAAAGCTATTCACTTCATGGCTTGGGTGTAAAAGTAGACAGGAAGGATCCAGAAACCTGCCGGCTCTCTTGAGGGTACACCCAAATGACTAGAAGACCTTCTATTTGACCCCATTTCTTAAAGCTGCTTCCCTGTCTTAGCAGTGCCAAGAGAGTGAGGAAACCCACAGTGAAGGCAGCGCACCTCTGGGGAGATACCCCAGCGCAAAGCTAGAGCCTTGCTATTGCAAATTAAATGAGCAGATGAGAGAAAGACAGTCAGCGCTGCCTATGGGCAATGTACGTTCTATTCATTAGACTTTCCTCTGGATTTAACAGTCAACGACCAAGCATGGCTATGCATGCAGGTGAATTCCCTCTTGAGAACCTCATAGCATGCAATGTTATGAAATAAGTTTTTAGGTATCCAGATACTCTGGGATACACCTGATACAGCTGAGGTTTTGATAAGCCCCTTGTACCTGAATATTAAAGACTATTCTCCAGCATGGCCTTCAAGCTGCTGGTTCAAGCAGTCTGCATGGAGCAGTTAAGATACTAAAGATGCTCAAGAAGCGTCTCCTCCAATCAAGATGCAGACAAGACAGTGAGGGCATGTGCAGAGTATTAGGATCCTGGAAAGAGGGTGGATGGCTTTGTGGGGTAACTGAAGGTCCTTCCCTATCAGGGTGCTCACGCTTTGGAGATGTAATTTCCTCTTCTCTTTTGGGAAGTCCCTTTCAGGTAAGTGCCAGCTTTAGCTTAACCAATCTAACGATGGCCCATTGGTGACATTTTATTTTACCGAGAATAAATCACTTGCCAACAAAGCTGGTCCTATTTATTAGTTAGTTCCCCATTTGGAAGATTGAAATCCTTCTGTTTCATCGGGTTGGGAAAATCAATGGTTCTCTGGCTAATCTGTATTGTAGGGAATAGAAGTGATTTCCCTCTTTAACTTTTGTTTTGACTATCTGGATATTTAACTAACCAAAATGAAACAGAAAACCCAAACAATCAATTTTACACTTTAGCCACAGAGTTAAATTGTTGTATCAGTTACTGAACAGTATATGGGAATTTCGGCCACTGCTTCCTTCCCATCCTCATCTGGGGATATAAGGATTAAGCTAACTTCTGCTGCCTTAAAAGAAGAATGTGTTACTCTTTCATTGCTGTGACAACTCACGGAAGGAAGCATTTATTGGGAGCCTACCGTTTCAGTGGGCGAGTCTATCACCATCATAGCAGGGAGTGTGGTACCAGGCAGGCAGGCCTGGTGGAGAAATAGCTTACATTCTTATCTGCAGGTAAAAGACAGAGAGAGATAAGCTAAGACTTGGGTGCTTGAAACCTTCAAACTGCTCCCAGTGACACACCTCCTCCATCAAAACCACACCTCCTGATCCTTCCTAAACAGTTTCACCAGCTGGGACCAGACACACGAGGCTCTGGGGACCATTCTCATTACAGGCAGCACAGACACCCAGCACGGCTTTAACAGGAATGTGCACACACACTCACATGGGCGTTTATGGCTTGGTTCTCCCCAGGCTCCGAGTTAATAGTGTGCTGCTGCATTTACTGTACACACTTTAAGAGGAAGGGAAGGGACTTTTCTAATTCACAGAGATGCCCACTCTTCACAGGACTTTGAAAGATCATTGTTTCTGCTATGATCTCAGTGAGACTGATCTTTATGGGGCTAAAACAAATGTCCAAAAAAAATTCTCTCCCACCACACATCAGGAGCAAGATCGTTGGAGCTAAGGTAGAGACTGCACAAAGCTAAGCAGTGTGGACTGAGGGACTACAAAAAGAATACAAATGTAAAATTGTATTTTACAGTGATATCTTCCCCTGGCTTGAGAAAAGGCAGCACACATTCTTCTCCAACAGAGCTGTATTGTTCACCTTTGATTAATTGGATCGCCCCTTTGGGTGAACGTGTGTGCGAAAGTTTATCAATGTTACCGCCATTTATTTTTTATTATGCCTCTTAGTGGTGATGCTGACACAGCCATAATTCCCAGGGTTGCTGAGGTGATGGCCTCAGACACTTAAACACAGGAAGAAGATGGTGCTGACCCCGGATGGGAACAGCTCTGCTGTGTAACAGCTGGTTTGTGCCGAGACAGACACTTAGAACTGGGTCCGTTTCTGGGACATGTTGGTCTTTTTCTTCTTAGACATTATAAAATTTGCCCTTTTTTTCCTATTTATCCTGCATTACAGTGTTGATTAGCCCTGTGGCCATTTGGGGGGCGATGAAGTAGAAGCATCTTCTATTGGGCTTCTGTGGTTAGGCTGTCCGTTACTGCTATCTATACAAGTAATATTTTATTTTTCTTATCCTAAAGATGACACCCACTCATTGTAGACATTTTAGGATCTTTAGAGTGATATATGCATACATATTAACATTCTATATTACAAAGTAAAATTGGACCATACTGCACATATTGTCTTCAGATACCTTTGCCTATGGCGATGAATGGGGAACACACCTCGATATCTTTTAAGTAGTTATAATTATGATATAATTTTCAAGTCGTATTTGTTATTGTAGTATATATGGTCTCTATAACTTAGCCAGTATTCTTTTATTTTATTTTATTTTTTTTGGCATTTCAGACATTTGAACCTTCAATTGATTTAAACAATACACCTGTGGGTCCATCTTTGATCTTGCTCTCCCAATGTACATCTTTAAATGCTTCCACCTTGGTCTCTTTAGGATGAGTTTTTCAAGTGAAGTTATCATTAGTGTTTTCTGGGTAGGAGGTGGAGGTCAAATCATCTTCCTGAAAAACTAAAACAAGAGTCCCCTGGCCTGGGCAGGTAACAGCGAGTTAGGCCATCACCCAGTAGTGTTACTCGCCATTCTCAGTCAGGACAAGGGCAGGAGCGGGAGTCGGCATGGGTGGATCTGTGTACACTGACCACAAATCCACTGCAGGGTGTGTGTGTGTGTGGGGGGGGGTCAAGTACTGCTAATGGTTCGTTATGCTTCATTTCAGGTTCAGACCTGGACAAGCACAGGGTTATAAAAGATAGATTCCTCAGGGAGGAGGTGGCACAGAGAGCCCCATCGGGAACTCAGGCATTTTGTTAGCGAACAGAACAATGGCACAGGATGTACTTCACTGTTCCAAAAGGGAGGAAAGGGGACCTAGTGAGGAAATACTGGACTGAAAACACAAAACTGGAAGAGCCGGGGCGAGCTCCAAACGCTGCATCTGCACATCTGATTGTCAACATGCTTCTCAGATCTCCTGTTCCTGTCAGCCTTGTTGACTGCAGCACGCTGCTTTCTCTGGGGCCGGTTCCACTTCCTGTGAGCAGCTCTCCTTGGCAGGGATCCCACAGCTCTGACATCTCCAACATCTTGGGATCACCAAGGCAATCCAGGCTCCAGCTTCACGGCTTCATTCAGTGGCTTCTCTGGGCCTCCACGCAGGGACACCCCTACACACACCTGACCTCAGGGGCCACAACCCTCTTTCTTGTGTCCTTGGCTGTCAAGTTCGGTTGTTTGCTATGGCTAGAACATGGGCCTTCATTCAAATACATTTTCACCATCTTTCTGGTTTCTCTGCCTGAGCTCAGCTGTTCTAAAACTCAGTTTGTAGATCAGGCTGATGGGTGAACACGAACTGGGGGATCCACCTGAGTCTGCCTCCCAAGGGCGGGAATTGAAGGCAGGTGCCTTCACACCCAGCCCTAACTTTTTCTTTAATTTGTTTTTTGCAGGTTGGAGGTTTAGCTGGGGTCTTGCCCTGAGGTCACCACTCCCTTTATTCCATTCAGCTTTTCCTTTTCTTTAATCTGTTTATTTGTGGGTCCATTTTTCTGTCCTCCCACGCACACCTTCCCCCCACGCACACCACCAAGGAAGAGTCATTTCCTAGGAAGAAACCTGCAGAGCAGCCTCGTTAATTAAGAAAGCAGTGCTTGAGTGTGCATATTTGTTTATTAAAATTTAGTCAGCGCAGGTGTATCTGCCGCCTGTGGAAGTTCATCAAAAAGCAAATGATGACCGTAAGGTAAAGGGAAGCAGTTATTTTTACTGAAGATAACATTTTTGGCAGGCCAGAAACATCCTTTCTTTTGCAAATAACTGAAAATAATTACAACCTCTGTACTGAAAACTCTTTTTTTAAAAAAAATATTTATTTTATTTATTTATTATGTATACAATATTCTGTCTGTGTGTATGCCTGCAGGCCAGAAGAGGGCACCAGACCTCTTTGCAGATGGTTGTGAGCCACCATGTGGTTGCTGGGAATTGAACTCAGGTCCTTTGGAAGAGCAGGCAATGCTCTTAACCACTGAGCCATCTCTCCAGCCCCATGGACTGAAAATTCTTACAATAATAAATCGTATTTATGTAAAACACATAAATAACAATCTATTCATCAATGTCAGTTATGTTTGACAAGTATTTGTTTCGCCATCCGTACTGGTGTTTCACGGTAATGTACGGCAGCATGGCCGTCCTTTTCATCTCTCTGTGCTGCTTGGGTAAATAATTGAGGGGCCACAGAAGCTAGACCCTGAAATCACAGTACTGGACTTTGTACAGCTGTGGTTTCTTTCTCACTCAGGAGAAGTGTCATTGTATTTGGGCACATGGCCTCCGCAGATGCTTCAGGAGGGAGATAGTGGAGACGCAACGAGCCTGAGGCTGGTGTTTTCACATGTCACAGGCTCCAGGTATCAAATGGCTTCAAAGCAACCCCAAGAGGGCCGTACAGTTTATCTGGATAGCATTGCCAGCGTCTACTGTAGAAACAGAGAAACTGTAGGCAGCAAGTACCTTGAGCAAATTACAGAGGCTGAGTGGAGATGCCGAGCTGCTTGTCAGTTCCAACAGATTCACACAGTCACTTCCCTCTGTGCTGTCTACTCACACAGAGAGCCAGTTAGTTTAAATAGACCTTCATTTGATCCGCAAGTCATCAAGACGGCTGTGCCCATCCAGGGGGAAAGTAAGCAAGTATCGGATTATTCTTGCCCTAAGGGTTACGTAGAGCCCTTCCTTGAATGTTGTTAAGTTTACTGTTCTGTGCATCTCTGGCAGACACAGTTCTGTGGTGAGGCAGGGTGGCAAGGTGCAAGGATCACTCTCTCTTCTCAGGTGGGTGTGCATTCCCCTCCCTATGTTGTTGTGTATGAGTGCAGTCATAGGTGATTTCTGCTACTTCCGTTCTCCTTATCTGGGCTGTGCTAATAATGATGTCCACCCTTTAGGCATGCGCTGTCATCCCTGGTTCATCAGGCTTCTTACAGATGCAGATATGGCAATATTTCTAAAATGCCTAGACATATTAGCTATTCGGTGATGGTATATTTTTTTCATACGTTTCTCAAAAAAGCATCAATTTCAGATCTTAGATTTTGGGGGGAAAAATGCGAATCTGCCTGAAGGCAAGGAGGTTTTTATTAAAGGCACACACAAATGCTTAAACACTGGGAAAACCTGCCTATGTCAGCGGCAAAGCAGAAATGTGTTATGAAGAAGGAAGTCGGAACTGTAGCCATCAGCCGGTTGTGAAGTTGGACTGAGGAGATACAGGCTGATCTGTGTTTATTGGAGTTGGTAAGTATAAGTTTTGCTGGACCATATGGTACTGTTTGGCTCCGTACCTCCGCTTGTTCCCATGTCAGTGATTATCTGTATTACCCAGGAGAAACAACGGGAAGATAAATCTGAATTGTGATGACGACGCACTCTCCATATGAAAGACCGAAGCTGTTGTCAGCTGGGTAAAGGAGAGGGCTCTGGGGAGCGTGTGCTGGGAGCTGGAGAAGGCTGGCAGAGAAGACCTTTGTATATTTTACTTACAAGCCATGTCCCAGGATCATTATCATGCCAGGATAAAGATCCGCTTTTCCCCAACGGTGAAAATACTGTCAGCATCCAAGAACTCCGTCAGAATCTCCTCAGAGCCCCGTCGAAAACGTGTGTGTGGGCATGTGGAGTCTGGCAGACGCCTGCACGTCAGAATTTCCTGATCTGAACATTCTGCAAGGCCAAATTTAAAACAAAACTCTTCTCACAAGGGTTGTTTGTAGTTGACCGTTTTTCTCGTGGGCACCTTGATTAGTTTTATTACACATTGAACGGGGGGCGGGGG
>NC_022009.1:123804774-123808073 GCF_000317375.1 Microtus ochrogaster | reverse complement strand
TGCAGTGCTGCCTGATCTTCCAGAGGACCTGAATTCGGTCCCCAGCACCCGTGTGCTGGGTCACAGCTGCAGTGCTGCCTGATCTTCCAGAGGACCTGAATTCGGTCCCCAGCACCTGTGTGCTGGGTCACAGTTGCAGTGCTGCCTGATCTTCCAGAGGACCTGAATTCGGTCCCAGCACCCGTGTGCTGGGTCACAGTCGCATCTCTCTCTAGTCGCAGGGGATCTCTTACCCTCTTATGGCTTCTGGGAGCACCAGGCAGGTATGCAGTGCATATACGCGCGCAGGCAAAGCAGCCATACACATAAAATAAAATATAATCGAATGGTGTAAACAGTTGTGAGATTGTATAGCAGCTGGGATTCAGCATCTTCTAGTATGATTTTTCAAAAAAAATTATCAAGAACAGATTTTAACTATTGAATAGCTTGCTTCAGAGTCGTAAAAATCATTTGAATGGAAGAGTCTGAGATGTGATAGCCGAGAAAACTGTCTCAGTGAGGTATGACACAGACGGGATATAAGCTGGAAAGTGAACGTTCAAAACAGGCATAGATCCACAGCAAAGGGAACAGTGGCTCAGAAAGATCTGCAGTCTCATCCATAACAGATGAGAGATGTGAACGCCATCAATGTCCACTGAGAGACAAACATGCAAAGACAATGAAGAAGCATCTCCTGTCACAGAGAGCACCATGGTTAAGCTAGATGGTAAGACCCCATTGTTGATAGACACCACACATTTTGTCTGCAGCCATAAAGACCTCTAGAGGAATATCCTGTGCGCTTAACCTCTGAGCCATCTCTCCCGCCTTGCAGGCCATAAAGAAATGAATCTCAAAGTGACCAAGAAATTCTTCCTCTGATGGCTAGCTAGCTTCTATAGTGCCGAGAGGCACTGTGCAGTCTACTGGGAGAGAGAAGATGTCAGGGCTCTTCGGTCATGCTGGATTCTGCACGCTATCCTATACTGCATTGCTAGGATGCAATCATCACATGACAATTGCAGGAGTAGCCAACTGCTTTCTGATGGGTTTGAGGTCTGCTTCACAGAAGGGAATTCATGTCTGGTACTAACAACCTAGCCAACAGCTTATGACTAGAGAGGTGATCCGCAGAGGCTTGACTGGGGTGGGGGTGGTAGTGTTTGAGAAATGTTCTTGTTGTTGAACTGTTTTCCAAGTACTTGTGTTTGTCCTCAAAAGACTTGTGCGTGGCTTTCAGCGTTGATCAGAGGAGCATTTTCATGAAGTGGGTAGTGGCTAATGCAGTTGCTGAGAATAACTATACGTGTTTAGTCGTAGACAGGACGTCTGTGTCAATGACCATACCTCCCCACCATGGCTCAGGAAACACCTCAGAAGACAGGCAGCAAGGAAAGAGCCAAAGGCTGTGAAGGAATTCTGTGAGATATTGTCTGGATAAAACATGGTTATTGTACAATGAACTCAATAGCATTGGTGGTTATTTGGTCCAAGACCTTCACAAGATCAAGCCAGGTAAGAGCTCCGGCATGGAGAGGATACACTGAGCCCTCCTCCCAGCAGAGGTGCTAGCAGCAATCGAAGGTTGCTGTGGTCATCTTTCTTTGTAGGAATGACTACAGGTAGGTTGCTCAAGCAACACTGGACTCAATTCTAACAAAAATGGAGATATTTTAGAGGGGGGATCCAGGGAAGAGTTGGGGTGGGGAGTGGAGGGTGGATGTGATTAAGATACATTGCATATACCCGTAACATTTTTCAAAGCATAAAAGGGTTGTTTTGGAAAATTGGAAAGAAAAAGATGTTATCTGTTTACAGATATCCCAAACATTAAAATTTTGAGCTTCTATTAAAGATCTGTCTTGAGCACGCTGCATATATAGGAAAACATTTTGTGGGTTGGTGTGGATTTGCTGCTTGTTTCTCAATTCTGTCCCCCTAGAGCATCCAATGATAATCGCATTTTTATTTTGCACTTTGGCATGTTGAACCCTAGCTTATTCTTGGCCAGGTCTTAGGTCTGAGGACATAGGGGTGAGAGGGTGGATGAATTCCCTGCGCTCGTGTTTAGCCCTCCGTATAAAGGCCTCTTTGAGGTCTGCCACCCCTTAGTTTCTCTCATTGCTATGGATCATCTGCTCATTCTTTCCCTTCTTCTGTTCATTCATCTTTTTGTCTATTTATTTATTTGCCTGGAATTCACTCAAGACTTCTTGTACAACTATAGAGGAAAGAGGTTAAAGAAGGAATACTTTATGATTATTATTATTTTGGAGACAGGGTCTTCCTGTGTAGGGCATGCTGGCTTCAAACTTTTCGTCCCCTGCCTTGCTCTCCTGAGGGCCCTGATTCAGAGTGCCGCCCGCTTTATCTGTGGTTCTAGCTTGGAAATCGTGGAACCTGGAAGCTTACAGACAATCACAAAACCCAAGTTCATTGTTCTGAGGGGCACTGCATTATGAGAAGTTTAAAATTTGGAGAACGGCTTTATAGAAAATAAAAATCACAAGTCCAAATGGATACAGGTTATTGAAGATGACTTAACCAGAATATATTCAAGTTACTAAGCTTGGAGACGGGAACGCCAGAGGCTTCCTTTGCTTCCCATGTTCCAATGGCTCTCTCTCTCTCTCTCTCTCCCAATGTGTTCCAAAGCACAATAAAGAGAAAACCCCGCTGGCTAAGAAAAATATTGCCTTGCTGTGCTGTAATTCAAAGCAGGTTTCTAAGGTCTCCAGGAACAACCACAGGTTCGACAACCACAGCCAGGACAAGGGCTGGGAACCCAGCACCCTTTAACAAACACCACGCTCAAGACACAGGCAGTAAAAACCAAACCAGATGCTTTTCTCGAACCCTCTCACGGACCAGTGCCTGGGTACTCTGAGTTTAAACAGCTTTGTGCTAAATGACTTCACAAACAGAAACTGTAGAGCGGTTTAACAAGTGGGACAGAAATTGATGTCCTTCCACATGGCCCCGGCTTTTCAACTTCTGCTCAATATCTTACTTTTACTTCTCTGGGAGTTTTTGGCAAGAGACTGCCTCTGAATTTTCTTCCCATGTCCTCTGTACAACATCTTTTTGAAGGGGCTGGACAGACGGCTCAGCAGTTAAGAGCACTTGCTGCTCTTGCAGAGGGTTGGGTTTAGCTCCCAGCATGAGGGTGTACAACCATCTATAACCAGAACCCGGGAGATACACTGCCCTCTTCCAGCCTCCACGAGCACCAGGCTTTTATGTAGTGCACAGACATATTTGCAGGCAGACACTCATATACAAAAATTTCAAATTTTTTTTTATTCTGCCCCTGA
>NC_022009.1:123798289-123804376 GCF_000317375.1 Microtus ochrogaster | reverse complement strand
TAAGTTCAAAGCCACTGTCCCTGACCAGCCTCAGCCCTCCTCAGCACTGGGCAGAGCTGAAAGCCAGTCTTACCCTCTCCTGAGTAGTCTTTGTTTGTGACCACACCTTTGGTTTCTTTGTTGATTCTTCCTCCTCTTTCCAGCCCCAAGCCCTGCACTTCTCCAAAGCTTTAACTCCTCACTGAACATTCTAGGTGTCCTCATGCATTGCAAGACATCCACTGTTGAGACCTAGCCACTTGGCAGACCGTTTTAAATCCCAGAAATCAAAATTTAAATCCAAAAGTTTCCCTTCACGCATTAACTCCCCAGACTCCTTTGCTTTAACCATTTCTACATTTACCCCCCCCCCCCCCAGTTTACCTTTGATAGGCTACGTGGATTTTTTTTTTTAAGTCTCTACCAGCAGACTGGTTAACTTTAGATAGGTATGCTCATTCATTCCTAGAAGGAAAGAACCTTACTTCTCTCATGTCCACCTCTACCGTCATGCTTTCCTGTGAATCGGTGGCTTGCAGTGGTCCTCAGTCTCCCTTTGGGAAATCCTGGACCTCTCTTAGACCTGAGGGCAGTCTTAGATGCTGTTGCTCGCCTTCCTGGGAAAGGCTGGGGAATAACCGTGCCTGTGTTTTCCACCTCAACTCCTTCCTCTAAATTCTCTGAACTAGGAATTGGTTTCTTTTTGATTACTTTTCTTCTTCCTGCCTCTGATTAGAGTGATCCAATTTTCTCTATTCCCCGGGTCCGTTCTCTGATGAGTTGTGGACATTAGAGTTCCTGTCCCGTGATTACTTGAAGACTGTAGCGTACAAACCTCCTGCCACCCTGCGTCGTTGGTGAATGCCTCTCCTCCCTTCTGAAAGGCTGAACAATAAAATGTTTTAACTCAAACTTGCTCTTCTGTGTTCTATGGTGTGAATTACTCAATGTTTCATTTAATCCTGATCAACTTCCCCCAACAGGCAACAGGATTGTTTCTTCTGTGTTACACGGCAAGTGAGATTTTGTTCGTTTCGTAGATTTTGTTCATTTTGGACGTAGACCTTGGCATAGAACCCACACCAAAGCAGGTGAGCACACAAAACACTTATTTAGTAAATAATATTCTCTTTCATTTTCCCTGGTGCCATTATCACTTCCTGTCTGATCTTTGCTACCATGGCTTCAGCAGCCTGACCATTCAACACAATCTGACTCATCTTCCTAGTGTATAGATTCATATTCGATGTGTATTTTGCTCTCAAAAGCACCGAGGACTGCCTGTTACCAATGCCAACTGTGGATTACTCCGCCTGATACTCAAGGGGGCTGCAGTCTCTTCCGGCCCCGTCTTTCTGCACTAGCCCACTCCCAGGCTCTGAGCCTTGGCCAGTTGATTCTCAAATCCAAATAGTTAGATACTTTACACCTTCCTTTGGTCCATGCTGGATGTTCACTGAGATTCTGGAATCTCTCTCCAACCCCTCTTCATTTTCACCTTCTTCTGGGGGATGGACAAAATCCAAGCAGCCCCTCTCAGGACAGTTCTGCAGTGTCTTCCTAAGTGAAGGCGCTAGCTTCTGCTCTGACATCTTTCAGTCCACTGAGGTTTGGGGCATTTTAGTTTCCTGGTGCTAAAGCACCATTTCCTTCCCTCTCCTTCCCTTACAGGTCCAAGGTCTGTCTAGATCCCCACTTCTTTAGTGCTTCCTGACTTCTGAGTGAGACATTTTTATCTTAAAAACCTTTATTTTTGCATAATAGCTAATACTGATTCCCCTTAATTTTATTGTTTTTGTTGATTATATGTCTTATTTGGCAATTTTACACATACACTCTGGTTATTTTTATCTCCTACCCTTTTCTGTCTACCTCCTATTCCTGTCTCCCCGACTGTCTCCTCTGCAACCCCATTTTCCATGTCTGTCTTCTCTGTTTTCTGATTCTCCTTCTCTGTATCCATGAAGTCCTGATATCCACAGATCAATGACACTGTTAAAGTTTGTGTTTTTATCAAATTTGGAAAATGTCTGGCTAATACTTCCTGAGGCAGGTGTCTCCTCTCTTTTCTAACTTTCTCTCTTCCCAGGACCTCAATTGATGACACACACGCAGGTGGATCTGACCAGCCCACGAGGCCCTGTCCATTCTAACCCCTTCCCTTTCCATTTCTCTTCTGGGTACCAACTGGGCTTCATATTCACGAAAACCTCCAGGTAATAGTACTTAGGGCTGCTGACGGGAAACAGAGTACATCTAAGAAAGGCAAACGCCTACAGCTGTTGCTAGTTTGAATGTAATTGGCCTTCATAGCTCAAAGTGAGTGCTACTATTAGGAGGTGTGGCCTTGTTGGAGGAAGTGTGTCATTGTGGAGGGGGGCTTTGAGGTTTTTGTTTTTAGCTCAAGCTAAAGTACCCTATCTGCCTGCATGCTGCCATGCTCCCTGCCATGATTATAACGGATTGCACCTCTGAAACTGTAAACGATCCACTCTCAATTAAATGTTTTCCTTTGTGAGAGCTGCCATGGTCATGGTGTCTCTTCACAGTAACATAAACCCTAATTAGGACGACTGTGGCATAAAAAATGAAGGTGTGGAGATAGATGAGAAAAGGCCAGTCCCCACAAGGCACCCACAGAATGCCCAGGAGGACATACTCTTACAATGAACAGAAACACAAGTTAGCATCCAACTAGTAGCAGGTTAAATACATTGTGTAAAATTTGATGTACATACCATAGTTGTATGGGTTCTGTGGAAATGTAAATCGAGATATTCATCACTAGAGAAACCAGGGAGACAAATTTCTGAATTCAGTTATATGGGATCACCTAAGAATAGCATCCATTTGCGTTCTGTCACCACCTCCATCGACCCACGTTTGAATGTTAAAGTCACTGTCACAGAGATTTCAGTTGGTGCCCTTCATTAGAGAAGATTCTCCTGACGTGTGAGAGGTTGGGGAGAGGTTACAGAAGCCACAGATAAACCCGAGGGCGGGGGAAAAAAGACCCCCAACCGTGGCTGATACAAGAAAAACACCATAGAAAAGTGATTTCATTTGTGTGGCCATCAAAGACCACGTGTCAGGGTTTTAATTAGCTGTAAGCACACACTTAGAAGTCAGGTTGCTGGTTTTCATCTGTTTTAATCCTTAAAAGATTTTCTTTTCCCCCTTTGAAATGTTATAGATGCATTTCTCCATCATGGCTCTGAGAGTTTGGTTAGGGGCAAAGTACTGATGTTTGAAAACGCACGAAGGCACATTCAGATACCTCCTGGCAATCCTCACATGGCATGCTTTGATTCAGTCGGGTCAGTAAGATGCCTTCCTGTACAAACGGATGTGTCTCGAGGGAAAACGTTGCTCTATATGTTTTAGACATTTTTGGCAAAACATATTAATTTTTAATTAAGTAAATTGATTGTAGCGTATAAGTAAACAAAGCTGCCTCCCACCCCGTCCATTAATGGTCAATTTCAGCATAAGAATTTCAAGATAAACTAATGAAGAGGAGCTTTTCTCAAATCAAGCCAACCATCAAACTCTTTCTGAAAAATACATTTCCTTCCCTTCTTTGAAAGTGACCACCGGTCTCCCCTTTGTTTCTGTTCCGTAGGCACACGGAAGCATCTGGGGGACCAGCAAGCCCTTACAGTATATCTTTCAAGGTCAAGCCTACAGTTGGGGTGGTCAGTCTCTGGGTGGGGTGCAGAGCTCTGGGAAGAATATCTCTTTGCTAACCCTTGAAATTCTGACATGACCAGAAGCAAAGCAAACAGAGATGTGGTTAGGACCTCAAGGCAGCTTACGGGGTCCATCCTGGTTTCCTCGGAGAGTGCTCACAGCCTCAGTCCTCCTACTAATCCCAGCCACAGCCTACTGTACAGTGAGCTGCTGTGTTTGCAGACACAGTGGATGAGTCACTTGCTGAGTCTACAGCAGCTGGATCTTGTTCATTCTCCTGGCTGTGACTGGTGATGGTCATTGACAGACATTCAGGAAAGAAGGGATGTTCAGATATTGACATGTCCCAACTGCAGCTTCCCAGGCCTACTCCGGAGTGAAGCAGGGCTCCTCTGCATGCCTCAAGATCTCTCGATAATTTCATCAGTTCAAGCTCCTCCTAATTCTTCTTTTCTCAATTCTTAGTTGGTAGGGCATCTTCTTTTATACTCTGTGATATCAGGAAAGTTTCTAATATAGTGCTTTCCAACTTCTAACTCTGTGACCCTTTAATCGTTCATGTTGTGGGGACCCCCAACCATAAAATCATTTTCTCAATTGCTACTTCATAACTGTAATTTTGCATGAGTTCTTATGAGTTGTAAAGTGAATATCCATGTTTTTCTACCGTCTTAGGTGACCCCTGTGAAATGGTTATCACCCCCCCATAGGGATTGCAACACATAGGTTGAGAAATGCTGACCTAATACCTAACATTCATCTTTGCTAGAAAGTATGGACGATGGGTGGCTCCTCTGTTTTGTGTTCTATCGAACACACACATTTTTGCTATCAACTGACTTGGTAGGAGGTATTGGGAGAAGATTTATTTAGTTTAGGTGACTTCAGGGTGAGGATGCAACCAAAAGCGTTTGTGGACTAATGGCACACCCCTAAAATGGGACATTAGGGGTGTGTGTGACCTTTTGGATGACATGCTAGGGAAACTGAGTCAATGGCTAACAAGTTTCCTGTGTGGAACAGAAAACCTCAGATCCTGGTGCAGCATTTCTAGATGAGGAGGGTCTTCATCTGCTTTCCTCCCCAGACTAGCTGCAGCCTACTCAGAAACTGCACCAATGTTAGTCTGCTAGACAGCAGCTGCTCCAATGTTCCTTTGTGAAGCGAATCAAGTCCCCCAGTGCAGTTCTCAGGGACTGCCTGGTGGGCTGTCTCGCTCCAGTGCCATGGTCCTCAGGGTACTATCAGGACTTCTGGGAAAGCCTTGGAGTATTTGGTCCTGCTCCCATTGCCTCCTGGGATGGCAGCCCCAGCCCCCTTTCACCTCTGGACCGTCACTCATTCATTACCTCACTCCTTCTCTCATTCAAGCTCAGATATTGACTGTCAACCCTTGTTACTGTGCTGAACTCAGGGAATGGAAGGTTGTGTAAAACCTCATCTTCCACAAGTTTTGCAGACCTGTGAGACCATAACAAGACAGTCAGAATTAAAACAATGCATTAAAAAATGGCCTTGCTGCTCAACAGAGTTGAGAAGCCAAGGGCAACTCCCAGCGCCGATTTCACAGACTCCCAGACTTCCATCTCTTTGCAGCAGTGCCACGAGACTTTGTTGTTGTTCAGTGGCCTCTGCTGTTTGTGTTACAGTTAACAAGGTCAGCTTTGTTGGGAAACGTGCACCAGCCGGGTGACCTCAGAAGCACTTTCCTTCCTCCCTGCCCGATTCCCACCTCCCCACTGGACTACACACTTCCAAGATTTGTAAGATGAAGATTGAGGTCATTGCATATTTTAGGGTCCTTAGAAACCCCAAATGATCTCAGAGATAACACAGACATAAATCCCCAAACGGTCTCAATCACTCAGCTTGGTCAGTTCCTTTTGGGAAAAGGGAGATGAGGGCTGAGAGACACTTAGAAACCCCAAATGATCTCAGAGATAACACAGACATAAATCCCCAAACAGTCTCAATCACTCAACTTGGTCAGTTCCTTTTGGGAAAAGAGGGAGATGAGGGCTGAGAGACACTGATAGTTTGAACAGTTCCTACTCAGCAAACAAAATGATAAAAAGAAGTTTGGAGTGCACTGATAGTTTGGCTCAAGGGCTGTAGGTCCACTGCAAAGAACTGTAGTTTAAGTTTGTGCTAAGACAGAGAAATGCAGATTTTTGCATACTCAAAATCCCTCATTAGATTTGTGAGCCTGTGAGCCCTTGTTTATACTGAGCATTAGGGAATGCATCAGAAAATGTAAACAGCTCTGTATCTACAGGGAATGGTTTTGGGCACAGAATACACTCGGCAGTAGGAGCTCCTCTTGTGGTTTGATTTGCTCATCCATCTTCCCTTTTTAGGGCCCGGTGAACGATAGCCTTGGTTCCCTTGGAATTTGTAAGCAAAACATTTCTTCTCTAG
>NC_022009.1:123795222-123797537 GCF_000317375.1 Microtus ochrogaster | reverse complement strand
CATTCCCTTCTATAATTCAGGATTTCTCAACATGTCTATTTAGGCTATCTTCTCTCACAACACTAAAATGAATGACACATTATTTTTAATGAAAGAAAAGGGGCACTTGGAAAGGTACAACATCTGCTGGAAATGCAATCTAAATTGAAAACTTGTGCAGATCTAGCAAGCAGGGGAGGAAATGCCGGGACAGGAAGTGTGGCAAGATGTTAGTGCAAAAGTGGGTTTTCAAAACATCATGCATGATAGAATGTACATAAGTGAAATATTTTTGGAGGAAAAAAGCCAACCCTAATCTTATCTGAAGATTGGCAGCAGTGTTGATTTGCTCTAGGCATAATTAATCTTGTAATATATTCCCACTGCGTTTTGAAAGCTTAAATAATGAAACAGTCGTCCTTACCAGCACTGGAGGATTTATGCTTCCCTTAATGAACAGCCGTTCCAAATACTAAAAATCACTAATCCCTTGCAGGGAATCAAGAAACCCTGTTTATCAACGTCTTTCACATCAGCCATCTAAAGAATGGTTTAACTGATGAGGTCCTTACGTGGCCAGCCTCAGACCTGCTCTTCCTTAATTTCTGTAAGAGAACTCCTGTTTGTTGCAGAGAAGAGGAACAGGCCATATTTATCCAACAAGCCACGCTAAAAGCACCAAGGGAGGAAACGGAACTGAGAAACGATGAGCACGGAGATGCAAGATAATGTGGTGATGCGGAGCCACGGGCGCTAAAACAGTGTGGACTCTCGCCGCTTCGCGAGCTGGACTGGGAGGCGCACATACGGGGAAGCCACCAGGGTGGAATCATTTCCACGGTCCCAAAAGCTTTGCTCACTTCTTTAACTACAGAGCCACCTCTGGAAAGCGTCACCTCAGAGGCCATACAAATTAACTTGCTCTATCAGGTTCGCCACGTCTTCCCTAAAGATGGGTTCTTCCTAGAGCAGGGAAAGAAGAAATGTGGAGGGCATTTCCGAAGATGGAGCACGAGGACCCGATGCCAGCCATCGGCTGTGTCCTAGTGGGAAGAGGGCAGAGGAGGGTCCATACAGCAGGGCCTTGCTGGTGACACAGGTTAGCTCCAGCCTGGCTCTGCAGGCCTGCACAAGGCTCGCATGGAGTAAGCCTGTCCGCACTCCTCATAATACGTCTTTGTTTTCTGCCCAGCACACAAACATCACGACCCATGTCTGAGAATGTTGGGAATTTTATTAGGTCCATAAAGTTTTAGCCGTGGTCTAGTCCACCAAGGCCAAAGTAAATAAATAGAGAGAGTGTAAGTGTAGCTTTAGAGAAGAGAAATCTGGCTTAAAGAAAGAAAAACTAACTACCAAGGCTCTGAAATAACCCTGTCACAGTGATTTCAGGGGGGCTCTCCTCCCCAACTCAGAACTGTGGAGGGAAGGCTGGAAGCTGGATGCGAGATGCAGCCAGTGAGACACTTTTCAAAGTTCTCTACGGAATAGAGGGGAATGATTGACAGTTGATTGGCTACAGGCCTGGTAATAACTGAGCAAAAAGTAGGTAGGCTTTTAGGGCAAATATTAATGATGAAATTAATTACCGTTGAGAAAGTAGCAAATTTGTTAACGAATGTTTTCATTTCTCTGCTTGCCCAGGGCTCCAAATTCACTTATTCAAAGTTGTCTGTCTCATATCCTAGTGCATTATGCTAAGAATATTAATTATTATCACCAGAAAGCCCAGTAATATTCTGAGCAAGTCTATCCAGCTTCTCACTATGAACTAGCTGTTGACATGATCGTGAGGGCAGGGCATATCCTCTATGTACCTCACTGGGGATTGCACAGCAGACCAGAATTTGAGATGTATGTGCCATCATTATCACCATGAACAACATTTTGGTATGTTGAATATGTATTGTAGGGATGCTGGAAAAAATGTATTACAACTATAAGAATCTTGATTCAGAAAAATAGAACACGTGCTGCCCTCTCTGAGAAATTCGGATGGAGGTGAAAAGCTTGGGGCCCTTCAGAGCAGCGTGGAGGGTCCAGTGAGGCCATTCTGTGGCCAGGTGCAGTGTGAATAAAATGAATTAGGCAGGACTACAGAAGAGGCCCAGCCCAGCCTCATTTTCATGAGCCCAGGAGCTTACTAACGTTAGCCACATTTAAGGTGTGCCCTTGAGCATAAGACTCACAAGACTTATAGAACACTCAAGGAATTGTTTTGTTTATAAAGACAAAGCCCCATTATAAAAGATGGCCCATTGTAAAATTGGCCATCGTATAGTCTGAATAGACAGAATTGTCTCTAGAGTCAGTCCAGAAGGCCTTGAGAAAGTGCA
>NC_022009.1:123792667-123795122 GCF_000317375.1 Microtus ochrogaster | reverse complement strand
CACACACACACCCGCTCATACACATACACTATGAGGTGGAAGATGGCAACAATAAAGGTGTGTGTGAGTTGAGAAAGCAGGGACAGCCTCTTTGAGTAATCTTTGATAAGATTAGTGCGCTGTTCCCTTGGCCTTTTACCCAGGCTGATAGCTGGATTCTCGGCTTTGGACTGGAGAGCTTCCTTTTAGGATAGAAGTGGCAGGCGACAACAAGGGTGGGGCTCAGTCAGTACGGTGCTCTTCATGGAAGCAGGCGGACTTGCGTTAGAACCATGAGTGTGTGTATTGGTGACGGTGGAGCGAGAAAGGCCCATCTGTGCTTGCTGCCCGGCTGTCTAGCCAAACTGGTGAGCTCCAGATTTAGTCTCAGAAAATAAGACAGGAAACTGTTGAGAAAGACGTCTGATGTTGAGTTCTGACCTCAACATGCACACGCATGCGTCTATCGCATTTGAATTTGTATGCCCATGGAAATGTACACAGACACACATGCACACAGCAGGCAATGGACCAGGGTACAAGCAGTACTTTCTGGACTGCACTACGAGCAGTCTGTTTGGCAGTTGGTCCAATCTTTAGAGGTCAGTGGCTGGGGTGGGGAGGACTCCACATCTCACTGACACACCGTGCCCTGCCTCAATCAGAGTGTCTTCCTGAGTATGGCTTAGTTTACTGTGAACAACGTTCCCCACTGCACTGTGTTCCAATCCCAATTAATGAGTTCAGCTTATCACTCCCCTCACCAAGACGTATCAATGTGTCTGGAGTGCTGTGCTATCCGGCACTGGCTTTCTGTGATTGCAGGGATACTACTGTGTCAGTCGCTTAAGGTTTTTAGAAGACTATAATGAACATCGATGATGAATGAACACACTTTTCTGTGACCCATTGTCCTTCTGTTTATCCAAGTCAATCCACCAAACAATCCATCCAGGACCTGGGCCTAAGTGTGCTGATAGGATTTTGACTTCCCTGTTTTCTAAGATGAGATAATCAAAGTAATTCTGCTCGGCTAACTCCCCCAGACATCTCTCCACATTAGATTTTTTATTTTTTGAATGTTTCTTCTTGAGATGGCCTGACTGGGCTGGCTCTTAAAAGAAAGCCCTAAGAGATATGTAGTAATAAATCTGAGTAGAGTAATATGAAAACGGATAATACAGGGGTCCGGAGCCATGTTCTTAGTCCCTGTTCACAGCCCTGAAACTGAAGGACTTTAAGAGCAAAGATAACAGAGTCCCTCACTCACTGCAAGACAAACTCACAAAGGGTTTCAAGAACACGAGCCTCAGAGCAGGCAGCCTGGCTGATTGCAGCCACACTTCTGCCTCTCTTCACCTCCGACCTCTGTAAAATGGGTGCTCTAGGTTGGGCCCTGCAGAAGGAGACACAGGAGAGCCCACTGTGAAGAGGGTACTGTAGATCAGCACTGTAGAAGGGAGACGCCAGATTTCAGACAGCGATGTGGGCCTCAGATGGCAGGAAATTACCCTGCAGACAGTCCTGGAGTGGATACTGTCCACCAGTGCTATCCTGGGTCAGGCGGCAATGCCAGGCCGTACCTTACCTGACTCACTCCTCTCCTGCCGTCTTCTTGGAGAAAGTTCTGCAGCTGTGACAGCCTTCGTGGAGCTGAAGGCTGCTTGAAGGGCATCTACTTCACAGCTGGAGGCCAGCTCTTGCTGGAAGTGCAATCCTTGTGAAGTACATCATCATCAATCAATCAATCATCATCATCATCATCATCATCATCATCATCATCATCATCATCATCCCTACCCTACCAGTATTAAGACTGGGATATGTGCAGTTCTTCTGTCCTGGGACTAGCAACTTGGATGAAGATTTATAGGATGTGATAGAATGTGATAAGCCAACAAAGTGTATCTCTGTGTCAACCGCCTTCTTCATTTCCTCGTTGTAGCTATATAACTGAGATAATCAACTTCTAAGTATGGAAGAGTAAGGATTTATGTGTGTGCTTTTGACTCATGGTTTCAGAGACTTCAGTCTGCAGCCCTCTGGGTCCTATTGTTTGGGACCTTGAGTGTTGAATGTCATGGGGAGCTCATCAGAGATGACCAATCAGGCGTATAGCCAAGTGTTCTGCCTACACAATGTTCCATAGCTTTCTATATATGGACCACCACATCGGTTACGCAGAGCTGAGTGGGGCTGTGTATTCTCAGAGCCCAGTGAGTTCTTCCTAGGACTTTGAAATGCTGCTTCTTCTCTGCTTGCCTTTCTCCCTTCATTTCTTTCTTTCATTCTCCAGGGACGCTGTGGCTTGAACTCACTGGACCGCACACATGCTAGGCTAAAGAACTGCATGCCCTCCATCCTTACCCTGCCTTGCCTTTCTTTCTGATCACCTGTGACTGAGCCTGCTGTGTGAACCTGGCTGTGTTTTCTTTGTATCTGAGGTTGAGAGCTTACAGCACATAGTCCCCCCAAA